>NC_142679.1:16993795-17061295 GCF_964200805.1 Pocillopora damicornis | reverse complement strand
GTCGTTCACCGTGAAACCGCAGCAAATGTGTGCGTCAGCCTGCGTACAAAAAAATAATTTTTTGCAGTCATTTTTGTGTTGAGATGTATGAGAAAATACTAAAAAAAATGAAAATTAAAGTGACTGGCTCCACGGGGAACAGTGAGGACTGCTTTCTCTTGCCCTGCAAAACTCGTTGTTTCCCTTGGAGTCAGTCATTAGTCACTTATTTTACCAACTTTGCCAGATGTCTGTATTAGAATTTTCTGGATGCGAAAGTAAACAATATCAGCAGGGTAGCTAGAGTGCAAAAGATGAGAAAATAGTTAGAGCATCGAAGAAATAAATATTTCTTAGCATATTGGCTTCGGTTATCAGATTTTTGGATCCGTGCGCGGGTCTGAAAAAGGAACACATAACTACATGTATGGTACGGCAGATATATCTACAAATTGAGACTCATAAATGTACGAGTTACAACTTGAGGGGCAATTCTGTCAGTTTTCATCTCTCTCTGTTGCATCCCATTACATCCTGTTTGCTGTTTTTCATTAGTCGAATTTAGCTTTGTTTGGTGGGGAAAAGTTGTTATGGATCCCAAATGCGACTAATTGATACTCTTAAAGAGTGCAAGACAAAAGAAGTCCGGATATTAAAAAGAATCCGAATAATCGAGGTTTTTCTCAATTAAAGTCAAACGCCCCCACGTTTTACTCGATTGTGAAGAACCACTAAGCCCCCCCGGGAAAACAACAAATTGAACTTTCAACTCTCACGTGATAATGTGTGTGCCAGCCTGCGTACAAAAAGTAAATTTTGGCAGTCATATTCGAGTTGGGAGGTATATATGAGGAAACACTTTAAAGATTAAAATGACTGGTCTCACGGGAAACAATGAGGATTGCCCCGCAATGGAAACAAAATTCATTGTTTCCCATGGAGTCAGTCATTAGTCACTTTTTTTTACCAACTTTGCCAGATGTCTGTATTAGAATTGTCTGGAAGCAAAAGTAAACAATATTAGTAGGGTAGCTAGAGTGCAAAATATGAGAGAATAATCAGAGCATCTAAAGAAATAAATGTTTCTTAGCATATTAGCTTCGGTTATCAGATTTAACGTGTACGGAATGGTACGGCAGATATACCTACAAATTGTGACTATTTAAATGTACATAAATATACGAGTCAGAACTTAGGAAGAAATTCTGTCACTTTTCATTTCTGAAAAAACTTTTTAAGTTGAAATTACACCCTGCAGCTCTTTTTCATTAGGCGGATTTAGCTTTGTTTGGTGGGAAAAAGTTGTTATGGATCCCAAATGCGACTTATTGATACTCATAAAGGGTGCAGGACAAAACAAGTTCGGAAAATAAAAAGAATCCGAAAAATCGCGGTTTTTCTCTATTAAAGTCAAACGCCCCCACGTTTTACTCGAATGTAAAGAGTCGGTAAAACGAGTCGTGATCAGTACTTCGTGCAAAACTGACCCATGCATAATTTATGTATGAGTTCTCAAGCTGTTTCTATTAATTTCTATAATTTTCAATGTTACCCAAGGTTCGATAAAATTGTATGAAAAGTTTATAAAAAAGTTTTTCAATACAAAAATACGAGAGAAGCGGAAAGAAACTGAAGGTAAGAATATACTGGTTTCAAGGAGTAACCAAGTCATTCAATTTGGAGAAAATTGGTTAATTTAAACTTGATCTCTAACTTTGACAACATCATAAATCTTGAATAGTCAGCCGCTTCGATAAATACTTTTGAGTGAGAAGTATATATACAAAAGACCTTTACTACCGCATAAACGTGAGAAGGAAAGTCGAGGAAAAGGAAGGTGAGTGTGAGTGAGAAACTCGATGTATTTACTTACTATCGGGTGAGTATCTTGTGCAAGCCAGCGGACAAGAATTAATCCTTAGCAGGGAAGATTCCTTATATTACTCGGCAGTTTAAAAAGCGCTCGTATTCTTTCGCTGAGTCAGACAAAGTGTAATTAACAAAATCCTAAATTCACAATCAAAACTATTTGTTGCATCTAAGAAAGGAGAAGAGCAACATTTGTCATCTGTTTTTCTTTCTTTCTCAAATTACAGGATGAGAGCGCTTTTAGTTGGTTTCCATTTCTGTCCCGTTCTGTTGAGTGGTGTTGCTTTGTTTCTTGTGGCTTTCTCCAAATTGAATGACTTGGTTACTCCTTGAAACCAGTATATTCTTACCTTCAGTTTCTTTGCACACTGACTTGAGCAGGGACACGGTTTTCGAGAGAGTTGAAGGTAACACATGAATGTGTTATATCTCATAACACAGTGATATTTTTTTCCGACGGGATGTGAATGTTTCAAGTGCCATGAGCGAAAACTTGGATAGGATGATAGATTTTGGCTGTGTCACGATAAACTTTACATGATCCCCCCCCCCCCCCCCCCCCAAATAAGGCTCTGTGACATTCTTACAATCCTCCTCATTGGTAGTAAATCTTCATTCTTCCCCCTTTATACTCTGTTGGCCACAGCAGTTCGCCCCCCAAAAAAATATGAGATCGCCCCAAAATCGGGTAAAAACAACAGGAACTTTCTAGGCGCAACTCTTATAACTCTCAGGGCTTCTTCATATTCACCTTTGAACGATATCAAGAATCAAGATGACCTCATAAGACAGGCTAATTAACCACACACAAACTGTGTTATTAAAGTATCCAAAAAAAATTGAGTGATGAGAACATGAAACACGATTGTGTTGTTTTTCAAGGATTTGAGCTAATTGGTCACATCACCATGACACTATATGCTGACGAAATAACCTGTGGATTGAGATGCCTTCAAGATGAAAACTGCCAATCTTACAACAGCAAGTCCGATGCTAATGATGCAAAGAAGGAATGTCAACTGAGTAATCAAACCAAAAATTCAAGTCCGGAAAACCTGAGGTGTAACCCACGTTCTACTTATTATCATGGAAGAGGTACTGTTAAGTAAAGTGCTTAACATTATGGAAAAGTTAGTGGAGGTGGGGATAGGGGGGGTATGAAGGGTCGGAGTATTTTGGTTGTCACAATAAAGTTTTCCTGATCCTTCCATAACGTTCCGAATTATTCTATCGATCTTCCTAATTGGCAGTCAATTTTCTTTAATCCCACCTTTAAACTCTGTTAGTGACCACTGCTCCCCTCTCCATTCCCTTTGAAAACAATGATACCCCCCCCCTAGACCCTGCCGCCCCTCCCACCCCCTCTTTCCAAGTCAAAAATGGTGACCTATTTCTTACTTCTGATAAGCGCTTTTCAGAGCTCTGTCATGTCACGTGTACATCCACGTATAATCTTTCCCGAGAGAATATGAAGTTAAAAATCTCTTGCTTTTCGTTATAATGATAGGTTGTCCATTTTCTTAATTTAAATTTAAATTTCCAAAATCAAGAGCTATCTAATAATTACGCGAAAGGAACTACTTATGGAATCAGACCTCTGTGGTGTGTTTTGTTTCTTAGTTTGATCCTCTCCTCGTTTCAAATGATTATTCTTCCCTTTTCCTATGCAGGTAAACGAGGTTTGGATTCTGCTCATCCGGCCCTCTCCTGTAAAGAAATTCTGGACTCTGGACACTCTAAAGGAGACGGGGAGTATTGGATCGACCCAGAGAAGAGTGGAAACCCTTTAAAGGTCTATTGTGACATGTTAAGATCTGGTGGTAAGAGAATGAATTTTTTTTTCTTTGAGACACGAGGACCTCAACAGGAGTATATTTGACTTGGAGAATTTTCTATTTGAACGTTCTGGTCTTGGCTATTCTTGCTTTCTCAAAAAAGATCCTTCTTATGTTTTGAATCAAAAGTATAGCAGAATTCTCGAAAATGAATGGTTATCATCAGCAGGCCGATTTGAGCACAAATAGGACAGTGTACGCGTCATACTTGTGATTGGACGGTATAATAGGACCGTTGAAGGGACAGTTAATGGGTAATGCCTGTGTGAGAGGACAGAACGCGTTATGTGCGCGCTGTTGTCTCGCATTTCGCCGAGTAAACTGTTGTTTTTCGTTTTTATGAAAACGTATAACCGATGTCCAGTTTCTTCTCAAATTTTGTCATAGTTTTAATTAATTGGTAACAGGCCTTCTTGTCGTCTAATTCTGTCTGTAATGATACGAGTGATTAACAAATCGGACTCCCGCTTTGCGGTCGTACGATTCTGTAAATCACTCGTATGATTACAGACCCAATTGGACTCCACTCGGTCCTGTTTCATTTTCATGGATGTCACCAGATGATTTAGGTTTGTTTTATTTTAGGAGGTTGGCTTCTGGTGTCAAATGTTGAGTTCGGAAGCCCCTCTCCTAAGGTGTCAATTGAGACATCATACCGTGGAATAGGTAAGTCACACATGGTTCTGCAGAAAAGTGCCATGAAAGAGCTCAGAAGACACTTGTCCTTCACTCAGCTGAGATTCCACTGCCACAAGAAACAGGGACGCACATTCCACGTGGTCACAGCTTCCAACAGCTCAGGGGAAGCTGTGGTCCGGTACTTCAGCGGTCAGACAGATGAGCAACCTGACGCCTGTGGTTCGTTTGTGAGATTGACGTTGGATGACAATTCCGAGTTAGCTGGCATTTGCAAAGATTGGGGTCGACTAGTAAGTGGAGAGTACCGGGTTGGAAAGTGGGGACATGGTGAAGATCAAAACAGGCTATACTGGTATCCCGTCTCTAGAATAAACAAGTATAATCTTAGGGTCCAACTGCATAACGTTGACGACCTCAGAAAAATGGAATGTGATGATGACTCCCGTAACACTAACGACACAAACGGCGATTTCTGGAGAGTCTTTGTTCGTTAGTTGCGTCTATCTGTACACCAAGCAACCCTTGACTGTGCGAATAACAGTAACAAACGAATAAAGCAAAATAAAAAAATGCACCGTTACACTCATCAGGTTATAAGATTGTTTTTGTTTCCATTTCGGGGCAAGGGAAAGCAATCCTCACTGTTTCCCGTGGGGCCATCTATTTTAAATTTAATTTTTGAAAATATTTTCTCATATTTCCCAAACCGAATATGACTGTAAAAATCACTTTTTGTACGTGGCTGGCACACACATTTGCTGCGGTTTCACGGTGAACAACCTTATCGCGCGAGAGTCGAAAGTTAGAGTTGTTGTCTCCCCGGGGGCTTAGAGAATTTTGTTCACCCTAGAAGGTTAGTGTATTTTGATTCACGGCGCGTGACATATTCAACCGTCCAATCAAAAAACCTATTTGAGTTGAGAGATACATAACGATAAATATTTTCACAACTGCTTAAATAAAAGGTTGAACTAGTGACCACGTCAACCTCAACGTTAAGTTGAAGGACTCTAAACATGATTGGCTAGTTGATCGGATCGCGAGCGTCGCACGTGAATACTAAAAATTCCAGAGGAAGAGGAAAGGACACTTTGCAGTTCGAAAAAAACTCACTACTGACACAAGAAAATTTCAACGACCTGTTTGATATGGCGGGAAGCCATTGAGAAAAGCCATGCTTAGCACAAGAGGTCGAGCCTAGCTGGGAAATCTCCCGGACAATAAAAAAGTAATCATACAGATTTTGACCTTCAACCCCTCGGGGACTGGGGTAGGGTTTTATTCCACTTTTCAGACATGACACGAGTTTTTATACTGTAACCAATCACAATAAAAGAAATTTTAATTTTCAATGATTGAGAGATTTATATCAAACATAATAACCGTGCATTATTATCAATATACGCGGCCAAATAGATAATCGGCCTCTTCAAAACACACGCTCAGACTGACAGCGGGCTGCTAATACATTATCAGCCTTACCGCTGATTGGTTCTTGCTTCATCATCCGATGAATTTTAACCAATTAGAGTAAGCCTAGTGTTGACGCGGGAAAACCATTCATTTGCGAAACTCCGGTTTTGAACTGCAGTTTTTTCAGTCGTCGAATCGTCTTCGAGCGAAAACTGAAGTAATGGCATGGAAGAAATTAGCAGTCAAAACTCAGATTTGCGGCTAGAAGATTTGGACAAATTAGAAGCAAAAGACGATAGACAAATACAAGGGCACAAATAAACAATATTCCCTAAAAAAGTCATGTCATTATCATTATTATCAATAAACAAGGCCAAATGATATCAAGAATGCGAGTTTTAATAATACAAGCTAAGTGAATGACGAATTCAAAGTCACTTCAAATCATCATGTAAGTGTTGATTGAACAAGCTATTAAAGAATCAAATAGTGAACTTATTGAAAATTACCGAAAAAATGCTTAAAATCGTCTATCATTTGGCCTTGTTTATTGATAATAATGATAATGACATGACTTTTTCGGGAATATTGTTTATTTGCGCCCTTGTAGTGTCATTTGCGGGCGCAAATAAACAATACTCCCTCAAAAAGTCATGTTATTCCCTTATTGTGAGCTTCACACAAGTCAAGAACTATATTATGCTTTTGGCACCCATAAGCTCCTTTTCCTTCGGGTTTCAGTCGGCTCAAATCTCGATATCAGCAATTTCATTTGCCCTTTGGAAGAAAACGTTGCCGTTGTTGGCGGACCAGGGCAGGTTATATAAGGGCTCTTTTCAAACCGCATGCAGTTTACAATTAGGAGGCTAAAATAATCGTCATTCCATACAGATGGGGTTGTCCTACCATATCGAAGGTCTCTGTGTCAGGACGTCCACTGAACTCACACGAGCAACAATCTCGCCAACAGATTGAGACTGGACATTTCATGTTTAAAGACCAATGGTATCTATGTTCTCTCGGTGATACAATGCCGATGCCTCGCGGGAAGGAGGGAGAGGGAAAGGCCACAGCATTTTTGTTGTCACAATAAGTCGAGTCAGTCAATTTTCTTTGGTCACGCCTTTAAACTCTGTCAGCGACGACTGATCCTACCTCCGTTCCCTTTGTAAACCAGGAGACCCCCCTACCACCCGCAAGACCCGCTCACCCTCCAACCCCTCTTTCCAAGCGAAAAATGGTGACCTATTCCTTACTTCTGCTCAGCGCTTTTCAGAGAATGTAAAGTTTATGATCTCTTGCCTTTCCTTATAACTTTTCCATTTTCTTAATTTGAGATTGAAGGATGCTATGGATACTACAAATATTTCCAAAATCAAAAGCTATCTAATGATCACGCGAAAGGAACTACTTTTCGAATAAGAGCTATGCGGCGTGTTTTGTTTCCAAGTTTGATCCTCTCCTCGTTCCAAATGGTTATTCTTCCCTCTTCCGATGTTGATAAACGAGGCTGGAATTCTGCTCATCCGGCCTTCTCCTGTAAAGAAATTCTGGACTCCTGACACTCCAAAGGAGACGGGGAGTATTGGATCGACCCCGAGAAAAGTGGAAACCCTTTGAGGGTCTATTTTTACATGTCAAGATATGGTGGTAAGTGAATAAGTCTTTTTATTTGAGACACGAGGACTTTAACTGGAGTATATTTGACTTGGAGCGGTTTCTATTAGAACATTCTGATCTTGGCTACTTGTGCTTTCTCTTCGAAGATCCCTGTTTTCAGTGTTTTTTAATCGAAACCGTAAAATATTCTCGAACGTGTTTGGTTATCACCAGCCTGCCGATTTGAGCACAACAGGACAGTACACACGTCATGCTTGCAATTTGACAGTGTAATAGGACCGTTAAAGAGACAGTTAACACGTCATGCCTGTATGAGGGAAAAGAACGCGTCATGTGCGGGCACTGTTGTCTCGCACTCCGCCGTGTTGTTTTTCGTTTTTATGAAAACGTATAACTGATATCTAGATTCTTTCTCAAATTTTGTCATTGTTTTGATTAATTGGTAACAGGCCTTCTTGTCGTCCAATTCTGTCTGTAATCATACTCGTGATAAAAAAAATCGGACTCCCGCTTTGCGGTCGTACAATTCTGTGAATCACTCGTATGATTACAGACCAAATTGGACTCCACTCGGTCCTGTTACCATTATTCATATGTAAAAAATTCTAGTTACACGAATGTCACCAGATCACTTAGGCTGGTTTTATTTTAGGAGGTTGGCTTCTAGTGTCAAATGTTAAGTTTGGAAGCCCCTCTCCTAAGGTGTCAGTCGAGACATCATACCATGGAATAGGTAAGTCACACATGGTTCTGCAGAAAAGTGCCATGAAAGAGCTCAGAAGGCGCTTGTTCTTCACTCAGCTGAGACCGACTTCCACTGCCAGAAGAAACAGGGACGCACACTCCACATGGTCAGAGCTTCCAACAACTCTGGTGAACCTGTGGTCCAATACTTCAGCGGTCAGACAGGTGAGCAATTGGATGCCTGTTGTTCGTTTGTGAGATTGAAGTAGGATGAAAATTCTAAGTTAGCTGGCATTTGCAAAGATTGGGGGCTAGTAAGTGGAAAGTACTTTTTTGGAAAGTGAGGACGTGGAGAATTGAAAGCAGGTTATACCGGTTTCCCGCCTTTGGTCCACTTAAATAATGTTGGTGACCTCAACGACATGGAATGCGATGATATCGCCTCTTAGACTGTTAACTCAATCGACGATTTCTGGTGAGTCTTTGTTCGTTAGTTGCGTTTGTCTCAGAGCTGTCTGTACCCTAAGCAACGCTTGATTGTGCGAATAACTTTAACAAACGAATAATCAAAACAAAGACGAACACAAGAAATGCGCCGTCACCGTAACCAGCTGCACGACGTTTAAGCGCACAAACATCTAGTTAGGTCACATGTCTGGCGCTCGCTTCTTCCTTATGGTAGGCTTACCGACAGTGCTCCACCGTTTGTATCATGTAGTTATAGTTTTACATGCACCGCACCGCATCCTAAAGGAGTCAATGAGATAAACACGGTTTTCTATGTAGTAGTTTATGTTGCTTTACTAATTTCAAAGAACAATTAAGGTTCGAAGAGTTAGCCTTTCCCTTTTGTTTAGTCACGGAATATGTAAATATACTGATTTCCGCGTGAATATAAATAAATATTAGGGCAAGGTGTTTTTTTAAATCTGACAATTTGTTATTTCATCCATTTCAAAGTCAAATCGTTCAAGTTTTCGAGAGCAAGAGGAACTTTGTCTGAAGTATAAAGGGGGTAAGGTTTTAGAGAAACAGTAGTGCTGTGTCGGTGGGGAAGTATGACAAAATAATTTGGTTTTATCAACTGAATTGTTAACGTAAATTGGCCACCACAAAGAGCTTAAAAGCTGACGTTTTGAGTGTTAGACCTTTGTTAGAGCGAATGACGATTCGTATGCATTTATTATCAGGAGATGAATGTCGCACGCCCTTGTTTGAATTCTCAGGCGATTGAAGCGCTTTTTCTGTCGATCACGTAATCAGCGTGCATGTGACAGAATCACCAGAGGATTGTGAATTGCAGTGTTATTTAGAGGATGATTGTATGTCAATCAACATCGGAATAATGGGGGATGAAACGTACTATTGTGAATTGAGTGACTCAGATCATGTTGTACATCCTCGCGATCTTGAAAATCAGAAAGACGTTATTTACAGATCAGTACAGGTGAGAATTTGTCGATTCAACTGACGGATCAATTTTTCTGTCAATCTTATTCCGTAAGGGGATGCATTGAGATTAGTTTTTAGAACTCTTACGTTTCCGAAGGCCTGTACGGATTAAATATAAATCTAGAAAAGTGAACGAACAATCCTCTCTGGAGAATTAACTCATAGAACAGACATGAGTTCTGGTTACTATTTGTTTACAGTATTTTGTCATGCTCGCGATCGAGGCATCGGCATTGCATCACTGAGAGAACATAGATGCCACTGGTCTTCAAACAAGCAATGGCCAGTCTCAAACTCCTAGCGAGATTGTCGCTCGTGTGAGTTCAGTGGACTTTCTGATACAGAAACCTTTGATATAATAGGAGAACCCCCTCGTATGGAATGGCGACTATTTTAGCCTCCTAATTGTAAACATGCATGCGGTATGAAAAGAGCCCCAACATAGCCTACTCCGGTCCGCCACAACGGAAACGTTTACTTCTAGGGGGCACCTAACGTTGCTAATATCGGGATTTCAGTCGACTGAAACTTGAAGGAAAAGTAGCTTATGGGTTTTAAAAGCATAATATAATTCTTGACTTGTAGAGAGCTCTGAACGCGACATTTATGCAATGCCCAACTTAAATACGTCTTTTGATTGAAGGGCTGAACATGTCGCGGGTTGTGAATCAAAATACACTTACTTTCTAGGATAAAAAATATTCACTAGGCCACCGGGGAAACAATGACTTGGCTTTCAACTGTCACGTGATGCAATGCCGACTTAAATACGTCTTTTGATTGGAGGGCTGAACATGTCGCGAGTCGTGAATCAAAATACACTTACTTTCTAGGATAAACAAATTTCATTAGGCCCCCGGGGAAACAACGACTTGACTTTCGACTCCCACATGATAAGGTCGTTCACCGTGAAACCGCAGCAAATGTGTGTGCCAGTCTGCCTATAAAAATTATTTTTTGCCGTCATTTTCGAGTTGGGATGGTGACTGGCCCTACGGCAAACAGTGAGGATTGCTTTACCTTGCCCTACCAGGGCAACAAACTCACTGTATCCCTTGGAGTCGGTCATTAGTCACTTATTTTACCAACTTTGCCAGGTGTCTACATTATAATTGTCTGGAAGCGAAAGTAAACACTATTAGTAGGGTAGCTAGAGGGCAAAAGATGAGAAATAATTAGGGCGTCAGAAAAAACAAATGTTTCCCAGCATATTGGCTTCCGTTGCCAATTTTAACGTGCACGAGTCCAAAATAGGAACACAGAAATACATGTATGGTACAGCAGATATATCTACAAATTATGACTCATAAATGTACGAGTTAGAAGGTGAGAGGGAATTCTGTCACTTTTTATCTCTCTCTGTTGAAATTACATCCTGCAGCTTTTTTTCTATTCGACGAATTTCGCTTTGTTTGGTGGGAAAAAGTTGTCATCGATCCCTAATGCGACTAATCGATACTCATAGAAATCCGTGTGCAAGAGAATCGAGGTTTGTTTCTATTAAAGTTAAACGCCCCCACGCTTTAATCGAATGTCAAGAAATGTTAATCAGAAATGTTAGTCGTGATCAGTACTTCGTGCACAGCTGACTAATGCTTGACTTACGTAAGGGGTTCTCAAGCTGTTTCTTTTATTTCTTTTAATTATTGTCTAAAGTCTCACTCAAATTGTATGAAAAATTGATGAAAGATTTTTTTTAATAGAAAAATACGAGAGGAGTGGAAAGAAACTGAAGGTCAGAATATACTGGTTTCAAGGAGGAACCAAGTCATTCAATTTGGAAAAAATTGGTTAATTTAAACTTAAAAGAAGATTGCTTTCTAACTTTGATGACAACATAATAAAAACAATCCGAGTAATCAGGTTTGTTTCTGGTTGAATGCCCCCACGCTTTATTCAAATGTAAAGAAACGCTAACCACAAGTCGTGACCAGTACTTCGTGCAAAGTTGACTGATGCATAACAAAGTGTATTTAACAAAACCCTAAATTCACAATCAAAACTATTTGTTGCATCTAAGAAGGGAGAAGGGCAACATTTGTCATCTGTTTTTCTTTCTTTCTCAAATTACAGGATGAGAGGGCTTCTAGTCGGTTTCCATTTCTGTCCCGTTCTGTTGAGTGGTGTTGCTTTGTTTCTTGTGGCTTTCAGTTCGTCTTTGCACACTGACTTGAGCAGGGACGAGGTTTTCGAGCGACTAGAAGGTAACACATGAATGTGTTATATCTCCCAACACAGTGATATTTTTTTCCGACGGGATGTGAATGTTTCAAGTGCCATGAGCGAAAACTGGGATCGGATGGCAAAGATTTTGGCTGTGTTACGATAAACTTTACATGATCCCCTCCCCCCCCCCAATAAAGGATGTGTGACATTCTTACAATCCCCTCATTCGTAGTAAATCTCAATTCTTCCCCCTTTGTACTCTGTTGCCATAGCAGTTCGCCCTCAAAAAAAATATGGGGTCGCCCCAAAATCGGATTAAAACAACAGGAACTTTCTACGCGCAACTCTCATAACTCTCAGGGCTTCTTCATATTCACTTTTGAACGATATCAAGAGTCAAGGTGACCTCTTAAGACAGGGTAATTAACTACACACAAACTGTATTATTAAAGTATCCAAAATAAACTGAGTGATGAGAACATGAAACACGATTGTGTTGCTTTTTAAGGATTTGAGCTAATTGGTCACATCACCAAGACATTATATGCTGACGAAATAAGCTGTGGATTGAGATGCCTTCAAGATGAAAACTGCCAATCTTACAACAGCAAGTCCGATGCTAATGATGCAAAGAAGCAATGTCAACTGAGTAATCAAACCAAAAAATCAAGTCCGGAAAACTTGAGGCGTAACCCACGTTCTACTTATTATCATGGAAGAGGTACTGTCGAGTAACGAGCTCAACATTATGGAAAAGTTAGTGGAGGTGTGAGGGGGGTGTAGTATTTTGATTGTCACAATAACGTTTTCCTGATCCTTACATAACGTTCCGAATTATTCTATCGATCTTTCTCATTGGCCGCCAATTTTCTTTAGTCCCACCTTTAAACTCTGTTAGCTACCATTGATCCCCTCTCCATTCCCTTTGAAAACAATGATATCCCCCCCAAGACCCTACCACCCCTCCCACCCCCTTTTTCTAAGTCAAAAATGGTGACCTATTTCTTACTTCTAATTAGCGCTTTTCAGAGCTCTCTCGTGTCAAGTGTACATCCATTTATAATCTTTCCCGAGACAATATGAAGTTTAAAATCTCTTCCTTTTCCTTATAATGATAGATTTTCCATCTTCTTAGTTTAAATTTAAATTTCCAAAATCAAGAGCTACGCGAAAGGAACTACTTATGGAATAAGACATCTGTGGCGTGTTTTGTGTCTTAGTTTGATCCTCTCCTCGTTCCAAATGATTATTCTTCCCTTTTCCTATGCAGATAAACGAGGTTGGGATTCTGCTCATCCGGCCTTCTCCTGTAAAGAAATTCTGGACTCTGGACACTCCAAAGGAGACGGGAAGTATTGGATCGACCCAGAGAAGAGTGGAAACCCTTTGAAGGTCTATTGTGACATGTCAAGATATGGTGGTAAGGGAATGAATTGTTTTTTTGAGACACGAGGACTTCAACAGGAGTATATTTGACTTGGTAGAGTTGTTATTGGAACGTTCTGGTCTTGGCTATTCTTGCTTTCTCTACCAAGATATATATTATGTTTTGAATCAAAACTACAGCAGAATTCTCGAAAGTGATTGGTTATCATCAGCCGGCCGATTTGAACACTAATAGGACAGTGTACGTGTCATATTTGTAAATGAACAGTGTAATAGGACCGTTAAAGGGACAGTTAACGCGTCATGCCTGTGTGAGGGGACAGAACGCGTCATGTGCGCGCGCTGTTGTCTCGCATTTCGCCGAGTGAACTGTTGTTTTTGGTTTTTCTGAAAACGTATGACCAATGTCTAGTTTCTTTCCCAAATTTTGTCATAGTTTTGATTAATTGGTAACAGGCCTTCTTGTTGTCCAATTCTGTCTGAAATCATACTCGTGATTAACAAATCGGACTCCCGCTTTGCGGTCGTACGATTCTGTAAATCACTCGTATGATTACAGACCCAATTGGACTCCACTCGGTCCTGTTACTATTTGATATGTCCAAAGTTCTAGTTACATGGATGTCACCAGATCATCTAGGTTTGTTTTATTTTAGGAGGTTGGCTTCTGGTGTCAAATGTTGAGTTCGGAAGTCTCTCTCCTAAGGTGTCAATTGAGACATCATACCGTGGAATAGGTAAGTCACACATGGTTCTGCAGAAAAGTGCCATGAAAGAGCTCAGAAGACACTTGTCCTTCACTCAGCTGAGATTCCACTGCCACAAGAAACAGGGACGCACATTCCACGTGGTCACAGCTTCCAACAGCTCAGGCGAAGCTGTGGTCCGGTACTTCAGCGGTCAGACAGAAGAGCAACCGGACGCCTGTGGTTCGTTCGTGAGAGTGACGTTGGATGACAATTCCGAGTTAGCTGGCATTTGCAAAGATTGGGGTCGACAAGTAAGTGGAGAGTTCGAAATTAAGTGGAGAGTTGGAAAGTGGGGACATGGTGAAGATCAAAACAGGCTATACTGGTATCCCGTCTTGATAAAAAACAGTCGTCAACTTAGGGTCCAACTGGATAACGTTGGCGACCTCAGAAAAATGGAATGCGATGATAGCTCCGCTCCCAATGTTGGCACAAACGGTGATTTCTGGAGAGTGTTTGTTCGTTAGTTGTGTCTATCTGTACACCAAGCAACCCTTGACTGTGCGAATAACAGTAACAAACGAATAAAGCAAAATAAAGACAAATGCACCGTTACACTCATTAGGTTATAAGATTGTTTTTGTTTCCATTTCGGGGTAAGGGAAAGCAATCCTCACTGTTTCCCGTTGGGCCATTTATTTTAATTTTAATTTTTGAAAATATTTTCTCATACATCCCAAACCGAATATGACTGCAAAAATCACTTTTTGTACGTAGGCTGGCACACACTTTTGCCGCGGTTTCACGGCGAACAACCTTATCGCGCGAGAGTCGAAAGTTAAAGTTGTTGTCTCCTCGGGGGCTTAGAGAATTTTGTTCACCCTAGAAAGTTAGTGTATTTTGATTCACGGCGCGTGACATATTCAACCGTCCAATCAAAAAACCTATTTGAGTTGAGAGATACATAACGATTAAATTTTCACAACTGCTTAAATAAAAGGTTTAACTAGTGACCATGTCAACCTCAACGTTAAGTTGAAGGACTCTAAACATGATTGGCTAGTTGATCGAATCGCGAGAGTCGCACGTGAATACTAAAAATTCCAGAGGAAGGGGAAAGAATACTTTGCAGTTCGAAAAAAAATCACTACTGACACAAGAAAATTTCAACGACCTGTTTGATATGGTGGGAAGCCTTTGAGAAAAACCATGCTTAGCACAAGAGGTCGAGGGTAGCTGGGAAATCTCCCGGACAATAAAAAAGTAATCATACAGATTTTGACCTTCAACCCCTCGGGGACTGGGGAAGGGTTTTTTCCACTTTTTAGACATGACACATGTTTGTTGTATTTAACTAATTGTCGAGAGAGGATTGTCCGCTCATTTTTCTTGTTTTTAATTTAATCCTTACCGGCTTTACGCCTAATCATGGGAAGAATTCTCCATTTGACTACCTCAAGATAAAATAAGAATCTGAAATAAAAGGAATGACAAAAATTCAGATAAAATGCATCATTTTACGCGACAGCACACTTACAGTCTAGACATTCAGAACTATCGCTTGGAAACGTGATTAAGTGATTCATTGCTTTAAACCGGCCAAACTGCAACTAGAGGGCGCTTAAAAACTATAAAAACTACTTATTTTACTAAATAAAAAACTATAGGATTGTGACGTAAGACCCCACATAGACTGTTCCATTTCAAGCTTGACTTATCCATTTCACTTTTGTATTTTTGGCGGTTACGGCGTAAACGAACTGCTGTAACACTAAACCATTTCGGTTTCGGTTTGTACTAAACCTTTTGTCGTCACGCTAAACCATTTCACTTTCCTTTGAGTAGGTTGATGCGTTACTAAGCCATTACGGCCTACTATCAACCATTTGCCGATAGCTTTAGCTATTTCACACTACTCTCGGTTGTGTCAAGTCACTGAACCAAAGTACAGCTAGCTGAACCGTTTATCGTTTCGACACTGAGTTGAGTAACTTTTGCAAGCCAGCGGACAAGTTTTAATCCTTAGCAGGGAAGGTTCCTTTATATGAGCTGGTAGTTTAAAAGCCCTCCGTGTTCTTTCGCCGAGTCAGACAAAGTGTAATTAAAACCCTAAATTCGCAGTCAAAACTATTTGTTGCATCAAAAAAGGGAAAGCGCGACAATTGTCATCTGTTTTTCTTTCTTTCTCAAATTACAGGATGAGAGGGCTTCTAGTTGGTTTCCATTTCTGTCCCATTCTGTTGAGTGGTGTTGCTGCATTTCTTGTGGCTTTCAGTTCGTCGGCCCGCGCTGACTTGAGCAGGGACGAGGTTTTCGAGAGAATTGAAGGTAACACGTGAATGTGTTATGCCTCTGTTATAACACCGTGATATTTTTTTTCCGACGGGATATGAACGCGTCAATTCCCATGGGAGAAAACTCGCCAAATCAATATAATATAACTTACTGATAACGATAAACTTTACATGATCCCTCCCCACATAAGGCTCTGTAACAATCTTAAGATCCCCCTCTTTGGCAGTCAGTTTTCTACACTTCCGGTCTCTCTTAATACTCTGTTGGCCACAACAAATCCTCCTAAAAAAAACATGGGATTGCCCCAAAATCGGGTAAAAACAACGGGAACTGTCTACGCACAACTCTTATAACTCTTAGGGCTTCTTCATATTCACCTGTGCACGATATCAAGAATCAAGATGACTTCTTAAGACAGGGTGAACAACTACACACATACTGTATTATGAAATTATCCAAAGGAAACTGTATGATAATAAAATGAAACACGATTGTGTTGTCATATCACCAAGACATTATACGCTGACGAAATGACCTGTGGATTGAGATGCCTTCAAGATGAAAAATGCCAATCTTACAACAGCAAATCAGATGTTAGTGATGCAAAGAAGGAATGTCAACTGAGTAACTTAACTAAAAAATCAAGTCCGGAAAACTTGAGGCGTAACCCACGTTCTACTTAATATGGAAGAGGTACTGTTGAGTAAGGTGCTTAACCTTAGGAACAAGTCATATTTTTATCGCCTGGGTAGAAGGGGAGAAGAGGGGGAAGGAAAGGTCACAGCATTTTGGTTGTCACAATAAATCGAGTCAGTCAATTTTCAAATCAATTTTCAATTTAGGTCCAACCTTTAAGGTCTGTCAGTAGCGACTGATCCCCTATCCGTTCCCTTTGAAAACCAGGATACCCCACACCCCCGGTAGGACCTTCCTACACCTCCCACCCCCTTTTTCTAAGCAAAAAATGGTGACCTATTCCATACTTCTCCTCAGCGCTTTTCAGAGAATATAAAGTTAATGTTCTCATGCCTTTCCTTATAACTTTTCCATTCTCTTAAATTGAGATTGAAGGATGCTATGGCTCCTACAAATATTTCCAAAATCAAAAGCTATCTAATGATCACGCGAAAGGAACTACATTTGGAATAAGACCTAGGTGGGCTGTTTTGTTTCTAAGTTTGATCCTCTCCTCGTTGCAAATGATTATTCTTCCCTCTTCCGATGTAGAAAAGCGAGGCTGGGATTCTGCTCATCCGGCCTTCTCCTGTAAGGAAATTCTGGACTCTGGACACTCCAAAGGAGACGGGGAGTATTAGATCGACCCCGAGAAGAGTGGAAACCCTTTGAGGATCTATTGTGACTTGTCAAGATATGGTGGTAAGTGAATAAGTCTTTTTTCAGAGACACCAGGACTTAAACCGGAGTATGTTTGACTTGGAGCACTTTCTATTGGAACATTCTGGTCTTGGCTATTCGTGCTTTCTCTACAAAGATCCTTGTTATGTTTTTTAATCGAAACTGTAACAAAATTCTCCAACGCGATTGGTTATCACCAGCCGGCCGATTTGAGCACAACAAGACAGTATACGCGTCATACTTGTAATTGGACAGTGTAATAGGTCAGTTAAAGGGACAGTTAACACGTCATGCCTGTACGAGGGGACAGAACGCGTCACGTGCGCGCGCTGTTGTCTCGCATTTCGCCGAGTAAACTGTTGTTTTTGGTTTTTCTGAAAACTTATAACCAATGTCTAGTTTCTTTCCCAAATTTTGTCATAGTTTTGATTAATTGGTAACAGGCCTTCTTGTTGTCCAATTCTGTCTGAAATCATACTCGTGATTAACAAACCGGACTCCCGCTTTGCGGTCCTACGATTTTGTTAATCACTCGTATGGTTACAGTCCAAATTAGACTCCACTCGGTCCTGTTACCATTATTAATATGTCCAAAATATTATTATGAATAAGATGCCAGTAGTCTAAGTTATTGGTGCAAATCACCAGCTCAATGCCCAGATTGTCCAATAATTAAGAGATTTTTTTGTAGCTGTCATTGTGTTATTATGGGTGGCAAACAAAGTTTGTCTTTTTCCATTGTTGCTCGATTGAAGTATGTTGTACAATACTTTCTTCACAGCTTGAAGGAGGATGTGAGTTAGCCATCATGTGTGATATCATTTATGCTGGAAACAAAGCTAAGTTTGGTCAACCAGAGATTTTGCTTGGAACTATTTGAGGTATGCCACACATAAATTACCCACAGAAACAACTTAATCAGTTTGCACAATAAGAAAATATAATATATTCCAGTGACCTTGATTAAAATATCAGAGAGCAGAAATAAGCTACAGGATAGCAGATGAAGAAAATGAAAATTATGTCTTCTCCTTTCCAAGATTTTTCTATACTTCTTAAGAGTATTAGTCATTAGCCCCTTTACACCCAAACATCAGTCTACAAGTTCTCCATACTTTTCTCCATACATTTCCTAATGTGCTGACGAGGAGAATTTGTTTAACAATCAAAAGCTTGTTTGATTGATGATCATTTCCTTTATTCTCATGACCTTAATGTGTGATTCAGGGGTGATATTGTGAGGAGAAACTAGATGCTAATCACTCTTTGGGGTCAAAGAGTGAAAATTTTCTTTAACTTAAAAAAAAAGTGATGTGATTTAGTGAAGTAAAGACTTGTAATCAGGAAAGATCATAGGAGTAAGATGGCTTTTTTATGAAATGGATATTTTTTTATTCTAGACTCTCTTATATTGCTGCTTTTATGTTCCTTAACCCTTTAACTCCCATGAGTGACCAAGACAGAATTTCTCTTTACATTATCAATACAATATTAACCAGATAAGTGATGAGAATAAAGAAAAATTTCAATTTGGGGATAATTAGTTGATCCAATATTAAATTCTTTAAATTAAAATTATAAGAATTGTATGGTTGACAATAAGTAGAATTACAAATTTGATCTGGGAATTAAAGGGTTAACTGTGTCAAGCTTAAGTTTGTGCTTAAAGCTGCAACTAACTCGAAGATTGCTTTCATTTTTTTAGGTGCTGGCGGTACACAGCGACTTTCAAGAGCTGTTGGGAAGTCCCTGGCTATGGAAATGATACTAACAGGAGATCCTATTTCAGCAGAAGATGCACAGAAATCAAGTCCATGTTCCTTTCAACTTAGCTCCTATTTTTGACCAGTTGTTCATCATTACCTCTTTACCTTACAAAATCGATCAACATGCAACTTCTCCCTGTAATAAACATACATCATCCAGCAAACGGGTAATGAGAATATTTAAACTTCTCAGTTCAAAGTTGTTATTGATCTAACGTCAAATTCTCGTAACTAATTAAAAACGAAATGTGTAGCAGCTAGAGGAGAGAATTAACAATCAGATCTTAGTGGTTAAAAGATCAAGGAGGGAGGTACTTAGCATCGTGAGCCTTCCCGGTGGCACAAGGAAACTCTCACACAAATTATTGAGAAATGTGTACAGTACTTCCACATCATCAAGGACTGCAACGGAGACACACTGTTTTGTGCTAAACACTTGTGTAAGCCTGCAAAATTTGAGTTAAAAGCGTAGATTTTTCCCTTCTGTTTGTTAGCATTTCCTCGAAGGAACCGTTCACTTCGGAAGACGTTTTTTAGAGTTTACGTAAACTTATATGTCTTCAGTACTGTCCTCTCTTATTAAAAGCTCTCGGCAAAAGTTATTTGCGCAAACCTTTCTCTTCGTTTTGATTCAATTACATTTGCTCTATACACTTATTTCAAAAAGTCGCAGTTAAGGCCGCGTTACCTCAAGTTGTTCAGTTAGGTTTAAGGGTTAATAAAAGAATGAACTTGGGGCATGCACTCCTGTGATAAAACTACACAAACTTCTGAGAATTATTGGCGTCGGCTTTATCAGGTGGGGCATTGCGCACTCATTCTCGAGATTTTTCTTCACTTAGATCTAAATTCAAATTGCAGACTTAAAAACTTTAATTTTTTCTTAGGCCTGGTTAGTAAAGTCTTCCCCGTAGAAGAGCTCGTAGATGAAGCGATCAAGACAGCTGCAAAAATATCATCCTTGTCGAAGATTGCCGTACAGATCGCCAAAGAAGCTGTCAACACAGGTATTGCCCTGGCAGTTGTAACCGTCCGATTGACTGTTCCTGTCATGAGTTATACCTCGATTATTCGAAAGATTTTATGTCAACTGCAGTCGGTGTTGATCTTGTCCATCGCTAGACGTTTCTTGTTGGTTTACCAGTCAACTTCAAAACAGTTACCTATCCTATTTGACTGTTCTACTGCGACACCATTTTTTTTCCGGTGATCGAAATAGCCCAAAACATCATGACATACTTACATTAAAAAGAGTAAAATTGATTGTTTCTAAGTCATCATCTTAATTGAAGCAAACTGAGAAAATGAGGTAGACTTTTGCGCAAGTTAAGCAGAGAGGAACTTGATCTCTCGTAGGGTTTTGTTGCCTCGGGATATAAATCATCATGACTGACCTGCTTGAGTCCAAAAGTTTAACAGTTTACAAGAAATGCATGCAAGAACAATTTATGGTCGTTGCATTCCCTTTGAAAGTTTCGTAGATGGTTGAATTTCCTAAATGTCTTTTTGTTTAGGCTACGAGATGTCACTGGCAGAAGGACTGCATTTTGAGAAAAGAATGTTTCACTCAACATTTTCAACAGTAAGTTAATATTGATCGGCGTTTACACTTGAAAGAAGACGCCAATTGCAATACAAAGTGAAAAGCCACTTAACCATTTCCCGAAAACATATCACCTACTCTCTCTGATTTAGAGCAATACACTGAATACTTCACGTCTTCTGCGCAACCGAAGAAAGTTTGGATTAAAATATTAAAATGTTCTTATGTTCCCGCTAAAAGCGTAGCTCCATCTTTCTGCATGTAAACTAGACACAACCCACAATTCCTCTATTCGCTCTGACGAAAGGCTAACGCTAGGAACGTCAGCTTTAGAAACTCTCTATGGTGGCCATTTTTGAATTATCAACGCTTTTGATGTAAATAATATTTCTGATACCCCACCCGCCGCAACACTACAGTTTCTCTAGAAACTTACCCCGTCTGTTCGATTGTTACCATGGTGATGAATAACAATGTAATGAATTTGTAAGGACTTGCGATGAAACTTTCCCGAATGAAAAATTTCTCCTTTTCTTTAATTTCGCAGGACGATCGAAAGGAAGGGATGACAGCTTTTGTCGAAAAACGGAAAGCCGAATTTATGGACAATTAGTATCAGTTATTTTTCGGAAAGTCGTAGCTTGCGAGAACTTTGGATTGTTTTGTGGGAGTGTTAGGGCAGGTGAAAGAACGATGAAAGCTTATATAAAATTGTGTGAAGGGAAATGAAAACACTCAGCATGAATTTTCACCAAAAAAAAACTTAACCGGCGAAATTGATAGAAAAAATAAAATAAATAAAGTAAAGTCATAGTTATTTTTCGTTCGTGCGCTCATCTGTTGAACGGATACCCTGGTACCCTGATACCCAACTAGTAAGTGGAGAGGTCCGGGTTGGAAAGTGGGGACATGGTAAAGGTCAATAAAGGTTATAATGGTATCCCATCTTGGAAAAAAAACAAGTATCACCTTAGGGTCCAACTGCATAACGTTGACGACCTCAGAAAAATGGAATGTGATGATAACTCCGCTCCCAATGTTGGCACAAACGGCGATTTCTGGAGAGTCTTTGTTCGTTAGTTGCGTCTGTGGTCCAGTACTTCAGTGGTGAGACAGATAAGCAACCGGACGCCTGTGGTTCGTTTGTGAGATTGACGTGGGATGACAATTCCAAGTTAGCTGGCATTTGCAAAGATTGGGGACTAGTAAGTGGAAAGTACTTTGTTGGAAAGTGGGGACATGGTGAAGATCAAAACAGGCTATACCGCTTTCCCGTCTTCATAAGAAACAAGTATCATCTTAGGGTCCGACTGCATAACGTTGACGACCTCAAAAAAATGGAATGTGATGATGGCACCGGTACCAATGTTGGCACAAACGGCGATTTCTGGAGAGTCTTTGTTCGTTAGTTGCGTCTATCTGTACACCAAGCAACCCTTGACTGTGCGAATAACAGTAACAAACCAATAAAGCAAAATAAAGAGAAATGCACCGTTACACTCATCAGGTTATAAGATTGTTTTTGTTTCCATTTCGGGGCAAGGGAAAGCAATCATCATTGTTTTCCGTGGGGCCAGTCATTTTAATTTTAACATTTGAAAATATTTTCTCATACGTCCCAAACCGAATATGACTGCCAAAAATTACTTTTTGTAGTTAAAGTTGTTGTCTCCTCGGGGGCTTAGTGAATTTTGTTCACCTTACAATGTCAGTGTATTTTGATTCACGGCGCGTGACATACTAAACCATCCAATCAAAAACCTATTTTAGTTGAGAGGTACATAACGATTAAATTTTCACAACTGCTTCCTTCTAAATAAAAGTTTGAACTAGTGACCACGTCAACCTCAATGCTAAGTTCAAGGACTCTAAACATGATTGGCTAGTTGATCGGATCGCGAGCGTCGCGCGTGAATACTAAAAATTCCAGAGGAAGAGGAAAGAACACTTTGCAGTTCGAAAAAGATTCACTTCTGACTCAAGAAAATTTCAATTTTCAATTTCAAGCCATTGAGAAAAACCATGCTTAGCAGAAGAGGTCGAAGCTAGCTGGGAAATCTCCCGGACAATAAAAAAGTAATCATACAGATTTTGACCTTCAACCCCTCGGGGATTGGGGAAGGGTTTTTTTCCACTTTTTAGACATGACACGAGTTTTTATACTGTAACCAATCACAATCGAAGAAACTTTAATTTTCAATGATTGGGAGGTTTATATCAAACGTAATAATAACATAATAACAGGGCATTATATATATATATATATATATATATATATATATATATATATGTTATTATATGTATAATTTTTTTTTTTTATCGTGTTCGGAGTTTCACACAAGTCAAGAACTATATGATGCTTTTAGCACCCATAAGCTCCTTTTCCTTTGGGTTTTCAGTTGATTCAAATCTCGATATCAGCAACGTCTCAAATCGCATGAGTTCTAGTTACTGTTGGTTTACAGTATTTTGTCATGAAAAATCGAGCAAATCTGCTTGCGATCGAGGCATCGTCATTGCATCACTGAGAGAACATAGATACCACTGGTCTTCAAACAAGTAATGGCTACTCTCAACCTCTTAGCGAGATTGTCGCTCGTGTAAGTTCAGTGGACTTTCTGATACAGAAACCTTCGATGTGATAGGAGAACCCCCTCGTATAGAATGACGACTATTGTAGCCTCCTAATTGTAAACATGCACGCGGTATAAAAAGAGCCCCTACATAGCCTCCACCACAACGGCAACGTTTACTTCTAAGGGGTACATAACGTTGCTAATATTGGGATTTCAGTCGACTGAAATTTGAAGGAAAAGGAGCTTATGGGTGCTAAAAGCATAATATAATTCTTGACTTGTAGAGAGCTCTGAACGTGACATTTATGCAATTCCCAACTTAAATACGTCTTCTGATTGAAGGGCTGAACACGTCGCGAGTCGTGAATCAAAATACACTTACTTTCTCGGATAAACAAAATTCACTAAGCCCCCGAGGAAACAACGACTTGACTTTCGACTCTCACGTGATGCAATGCCCAACTTAAATACGTCTTTTGATTGGAGGGCTGAACACGTCGCGAGTCGTGAATCAAAATACACTTACTTTTCTAGGAGAAACAAAATTCAAAAGTCGACGCTCACATGATAAGGTCGTTCACCGTGAAACCGCAGCAAATGTGTGTGCCAGCCTGCCTATAAAAATTATTTTTTTGCCGTCATTTTCGAGTAGGGATGTATGAGAAACACTTTAAAAAATTAAAATTAAAGTGACTGGCCCCACGGCAAACAGTGAGGTTGCTTTACCTTGCCCTACCAGGGCAACAAACTCACTGTATTCTTTGGAGTCCGTTATTAGTCACTTATTTTACCAACTTTGCCAGATGTCTGCATTATAATTGTCTGGAAGCGAAAGTAAACACTATTAGTAGGGTAGCTGGAGGGCAAAGGATGAGAAATAATTGGGGCCTCAGAAAAAACAAATGTTTCCTAGCATATTAGCCTCCGATGCCAATTTTAACGTGCACGAGTCAAAAATAGGAACACAGAAATACATGTATGGTACAGCAGATATATCTACAAATTGTAACTCATAAATGCACGAGTTTGAAGGTGAGAGGGAATTCTGTCACTTTTCATCTCTCTCTGTTGAAATTACATCCTGTAGCTCATTTTTATTAGACGAATTTCACTTTGTTTGGTTGGAAAAAGTTGTCATCGATTTCCGAATGCGACTAATTGATACTCATAGAAATCCTTGTGCAAGAGAAAAGAGGTCCGGAAAAAAAAAAAAAAGAAAAATCCGAATGATCGAGGTTTTTTTCTATTAAAGTTAAACGCCCCCACGCTTTACTCGAATGTAAAGAAATGTTAATCAGAAATGTTAGTCGTGATCAGTACTTCGTGCAAAGCTGACTAATACTTGATTTACATAAGGGGTTCTCAAGCTGTTTCTTTTTATTTCTTTTAATTATTGTCTCAAGTTTCATTAAAATTGTATGAAAAGTTGATTTTTCACACGAGAGGAGTGGAAAGAAACTGAAGGTCAGAATATACTGGTTTCAAGGAGTAACCAAGTCATTCAATTTGGAAAAAATTGGTTGATTTAAACTTCATAAGAAGATTACTTTCTAACTCTGATAACAACATAGGTCTTGAATGGTCAGCCACTTCGATAAATACGTTTGAGTGAGAAGTATATATACAAAAGACCTGAGTGTGAGGGAGAAACTCGATGTATTTACTTACTATCGGGTGAGTAACTTGTGCAAACCAGCAGACAAGAATTATTCCTTAGCAGGGAAGATTTCTTTATATGATTTGGTAGTTTTAAAAGCGCTCGTATTCTTTCGCTGAGTCAGATAAAGTGTAATTAAAAAAAACCCTAAATCCACAATCAAAACTATTTGTTGCATCTAAGAAGGGAGAAGGGCAACATTTGTCATCTGTTTTTCTTTCTTTCTTAAATTACAGGATGAGAGGACATCTACTTGGTTCCCATTTCTGTCCCGTTCTGTTGAGTGGTGTTGCTTTGTTTCTTGTAGCTCTCAGTTCGTCTTTGTACACTGACTTAAGCAGGGACGAGGTTTTCGAGAGAGTTGAAGGTAACACGTGAATGTGTTATACCTCCCGACACAGTTATATTTTTTTTCCGACGGGATGTGAATGTTTCAAGTACCATGGGCGAAAACTGGGATCGGATGACACAGATTTTGGCTGTGTCACGAGAAACTTTACATGATCCCTCCCCCCCCCCTCTCCCCAAATAAGGCTCTGTGACATTCCTACAATCCCCCTCATTGGTAGTAAATCTCCATTCTTCCCCCTTTATACTCTATTGGCCACAGCAGTTCGCCCCCGAAAAAATATGAGATCGCCCCAAAATCGGGTAAAAAGAACAGAAACTTTCTACGCGCAACTCTCATAACTCTCAGGGCTTCTTCATATTCACCTTTGTACGATATCAAGAATCAAGATGACTTCTTAAGACAGGGTAATTAACTACACACAAACCGTATTATTAAAGTATCCAAAATAAACTGAGTGATGAGAACATGAAACACGATTGTGTTGTTTTTCAAGGATTTGAGCCAATTGGTTGCATCACTAAGACAGTACATGCAGACAAAATAAGCTGTGGATTGAGATGCCTTCAAGATGAAAACTGCCAATCTTACAACAGCAAATCCGATGCTAATGATGCAAGGAAGGAATGTAAACTGAGTAATCAAACCAAAAAATCAAGTCCGGAAAACCTGAGGCGTAACCCACGTTCTACTTATTATGGAAGAGGTACTGTTGAGTAAGGTGCTTAACGTTATGGAAACGTTAGTGGAGGTGGGAGGGGGAGTATGAAGGGTCAGAGTATTTTGGTTGTTGCAATAAAGTTTTCCTGATCCTTCCATAACGTTCCGAGTTATTCTATCGATCTTCCTGATTGGCCGCCAATTTTCTTTAGTCCCACCTTTAAACTCTGTTAGCGACCACTGATCCCCTTTCCATTCCCTTTGAAAACAATGATACCCCTCCCCAGACTCTGCCACCCCTCCCACCCCCTCTTTAAAAGTCAAAAATGGTGACCTATTTCTTACTTCTTATCAGCGCTTTTCAGAGCTCTCTCATGTCACGTGTATAATGATGGGTTTTCCATTTTCTTCGTTTAAATTAAAAGATGCTATGGATCCCACAAAGATTTCCAAAATTAAGAGGTATCTAATAATTACGCGAGAGGAACTAGATATGGAATATGACCTCTGCGGCGTGTTTTGTTTCTTAGTTTGATCCTCTCCTCGTTCCAAATGATTCTTCTTCCCTTTTCCTATGTAGAGAAACGAGGTTGGGATTCTGCTCATCCGGCCTTCTCCTGTAAAGAAATTCTGGACTCTGGACACTCCAAAGGAGACGGGGAGTATTGGATCGACCCTGAGAAGAGTGGAAACCCTTTGAAGGTCTATTGTGACATGTCAAGATCTGGTGGTAAGCGAATGAATTGTTTTTTTGAGACACGAGAACTTCAACAGGAGTTTATTTGACTTGGAGCATTTTCTATTTGAACGTTCTGGTCTTGGCTATTCGTGCGTTCTCCTTATATGTAAAAAATTCTGGTTACATGAATGTCACCAGATCACTTAGGTTCGTTTTATTTGGGGATGTTGGTTTCTAGTGTCAAATGTTAAGTTTGGAAGCCCCTCTCCTAAGGTGTCAGTTGAGACATCATACCGTGGAATAAGTAAGTCACGCATGGTTCTGCAGAAAAGTACCATGAAAGAACTCAGAAGACACTTGTTCCTCACTCAGCTGAGACTGACTTCCACTGCCACAAGAAACAAGGACGCACGTTCCACATGATCACAGCTTCCAACAGCTCTGGTGAAGCTGTGGTCCAGTACTTCAGCGGTCAGGCAGATGAGCAACCGGATGCCTGTGGTTCGTTTGTGAGATTGACGTGGGACGACAATTCCAAGTTAGCTGGCATTTGCAAAGATTGGGGACTAATAAGTGGAAAGTACTTTGTTGGAAAGTGGGAACATGGAAGTTGAAGGCAGGTTATACCGGTTTCCCGCCTTTGTACAATTTAAGTATCACCTTAAGGTCCACTTGAATAACGTTGGTGACCTCAACGACATGGAATGCGATGATATCGCCTCTCAGACTGTTAACTTAATCGGCGATTTCTTTATTCATTAGTTGCGTTTAACTCAGAGCTGTCTGTACCCTAAGCAACGCTTGATTGTGCGAATAACTTAAACAAACGAATAATCAAAACAAAGACGAACACGAGAAATGCACCGTTACCGTCACCAGCTGCAGGTTATAAGGACTTTAAGCGTACAAATATCTAATTAGGTCACATGTCTGACACTCGCCCCTTCCTTGTGACTCACCAATAGTGCTCCACTGTTTTATCGTGTACTTATAGTTTTTACATAGACCACAGCCTAAAGGAGTCAATGAGATCAACACGGTTTTCTATGTAAAAGTTTATGTAGCTTTACTTATTTATTATTTATTGTATTATTTCCAAGAACAATTGAGGTTAGAAGATTAAGCCTTGCTCTTTTGTTTGGTCATGGAGTTTGTAAATATACTGATTTCCTCGTGAATAGATATAAATATTATCGCAAGATTTTTTCTTAAATCTGATAATTCTTCGTTTCATTCATTTCAAAGTCAAAATTGCTCAAGTTTTTGAAAGCACGAGGAACTTTGTTTGAAGTATAAAGGAGGTAAGTTTCTAAAGAAACCGTGGTGCTGTGTCGGTGGGGAAGTATGACAGAATAATTTGGTTTAATCGACTGAATTGATATTGTGAATTGGCCATCGTAAGGAGCTTAAACGCTGATGTTTCGAGCGTTAGACCTTTGTCACAGCGGAAGACGAAGGGCTAACGCTCGAAACAGCAGCTTTTAAACTCTTTGTTTGAAATATGTTAAAATTAGAGTTTTAAAATTAGAATAAACGCGCCATAGCGTCTTCTTCAGCGGTTTACTTGGCCTGTATTTGTCCGAAAAAACAAATGATGGTGATTGTGGTGAATGGAAAAACAAGTTGTCTGTAAATTATTAACGTTGCTGTAGGGACGTTTAGATTATCAGTGGACGAGTTAAGCAACATGTACGAGTTTTGAACATAAGTGAAACTGTGCGAAATCATACAAGCATAGTATTCCGTTTGAGGATTAGTGGGACTTTTTATGAGCAGCAAAGGTCCCTCTACAGGTACTTCCTTTGTGTTTGTGCTTGTGAAGAGATACCCAGCCCTAATTAATACTCCAGCAATGTTACAAATCAAATATTAAGCACAACTGAAGGATTCTTGGCTATTGTGTTCAATATATAAAAATGACACAAGCAGGGTACAGTAGGAAAAAAGGTTCAACTGATAATAGAAATATTTGTGTTATTTTTATACTTCTAGATACTTCTATGGCTTTGTTTATTAATTCCTATTTTCTTCGCTGAGTAACAACGCAGAATTCTTAATGAAAAATATATTTCTGTCATACGCCGCTTGTTGTCCTTCTTTACAAATGAGGATTATAACAAGCTAAAGGTTGCACAACTTGATCTGTACTTGCCACTGTTCCTAATTAGTTTGATCCGTTAAAACTCCAAGCCACGTAATGCGGTCTGTTCGTTATAAGTATCGCCTTAGAGCTTGCCACAATCTTCTTTAACCCTTTACACCCTAAGATCAGTATGCATATTCTCCATAATGTTCTCTGAACATTTACTAAGGTTCTGACATAGAAATTTTGTCTAGCAATCAAGAGTTTCTTTAGTTGGTGATCATTTCCTTTATTCTCATGACATTAATGTGTGACTCAGCGGTGATATTGTAAGGAGAAATTAGATGCTAGTCACTCTTAGGGGTTAAAGGGTTAAAGTGCCGGGGCAAGTTTTATGACTTTTTTCCCGACAGCTTTACAAAATATTTTGCATGTCAGAACGAATATTCCCGATCGTACTTTTCCTTTCTTTAAAGCGCTTGGCTCGTTGGAAGTCTCTCAAGGAAGTGGTAAGCCATTCGTTTAAGATTTTTCACTTATGTTTTCTTAAGAGAGGATGAAGAACATCATTCCACCCTTGGTTCTCTAATTTACAGGAGAACATGATCCTCTCATGAATCCCTCTATAACCTATAAAACCTCGAATGAGTAATGATGTTACTGCACAAGATTAGTTTTCTGACACTGTAGATCACACTTTATGTCAGTTTAAGCTTTCATGTGTTAGACAAATCTGACATTTTATGAATCAGTTTAGTGTTGCGTGGTTCTGTAAATGAAAATGTTTGCGCAAACTGATTATAGTCACAAATATCAAAACTCCGACCCCTCTAAAAATCTGTGTTCTTGACAGCACCGAAAAAGTGATCAGTACGGACTATAGTTTGAAAGCCCTTTGTGAAAGCTTGAGTTTGGCATTAAGAATTTCTCAAAGTTTCCGTATTCTCTTTACACTGTCGTCCCCTTTATTCGCCGTTTTCAGCTAATTAGATAAGGCTCAATTGTCCGTGTTAGGGATCGAATGAGACGAGGGATGTTAAGGTCAAAGATTCCGAAGTATAAAACAATTCGGCGTAATCCTCGGGTATTTTAATCCTAAATCAGAGATTGGGGATATCATTCAAGGAAACTCAGGTTTGTAAGCACAGGACAGGTGATGAGCTAGAATGACGAGTGTCGACCAAGAAATGCTTCATTTACCATAAAATGGTTAAAGTAACACTCTAAAATATAACATTATTAAAACAATTAGGCTTCAACTGCGTACTATCTTCAATTTTGTTTCCTATACATGAAGGAAGCGCCTTGGTTGTCGATCACGTAATCAGCGTACATGTGACAGAATCGTCAGAGTATTGTAAATTAAAGTGTTATTTAGAGGATGATTGTATGTCGATCAACATCGAACCAAAAGGTGATGGAACATATTACTATGAATTGAGTGACTCATACCATGTTTTACATCCTCGAGATCTCGAAAATCGGAAAGACGTTATCAACAGATCAGTGCAGGTGAGAATTTCTCGATTCAACTAACGGATCAATTTATCTATCAATCTTGTTACGTAAAGGGATGCATTCAGATTAGTTTTAGAACTCTTTCGTTTCCGAAGGCCTGTAAGGATTAAATAAAAAACTAGAAAAACGAACGACCAATCCTCACTCGAGAATTAACTCATAGAACAAACATGAGTTGTAGTTATTATTTGTTTACAGTATTTTGTCATTAATAATATACAAGGAAAAATCACTCAGTTCTGATTGGCTAAGATAAATGCAGTTTTCAGGTAATTCAGTGCAGAAGAGAGTTAATTCAATGTAGAAGAAGGTTAATTTAGTGCAAAGAAAGTAACAAGTCGGACATTCTGATTGGTCAATAATCAAAGAAATTCACAAATAACCAATCAAATGCGAGCCTTAGATGTAGGCGTTTTAAGTGGGTTTTCTTTCGCCACCGCAGCTGAAAAACAGCTCAAACAACGAAAATGCTGTAAAAAGCACTGCTATTTGGTTGTCGGTTTGGAAAAAGTGGTGTTCAGAGAAGGGAATTGCCAAGGAAATCGAAAATTACGAGCCGACCCAGCTTAACACTTTGCTCGAGCGATCCAACGCCGAAATTAAAAACAAACATGGTTTAACCTCGGAAACGACGATTCAATTTTATCGAAAGTGATCCGGACACAGAATGAAGAATTCCTTGAACTGTTTAGCCGGACTTTGACTTTTTTGCGCCTTAAAGTTGTAAAGATATTATTGCACATTATTGTTTTGATCGTACGCGGTTGTTTTGACCGAACGCACGGTTTGAATAAATAATTTTTGCATGCACTTGATGCGCGCGCTTTGCTTATGCTTATTTTGCTTATGCTTATTAACACGTTATGTGTTAGTCTTTAAAAAACACTTACTCGTGCTTATTTATTCCAAATTGCGCTCGAAATCATGTGATTACCTCTACAAACAATCGCACAATTTGCACGCACGATCCAGGCATCGGCATTGCATCACTGAGAGAACATAGATACCAATGGTCTTTAAACAAGCAATGGCCAGTCTCAACCTCTTAGTGATCGCATGAGATTGTCACTCGTGTGGGTTCAGTTGACTTTCTGACACAGAGACCTTCGATATGATAGGAGAACCCCATCTGTATGGAATGACGGTTATTTTAGCCTCCTAACTGTAAACAAACATGCGGTATGAAAAAAGCCCCCACATAACCTACTCTGGTCCGCCACAACGGCAACGTTTTCTTCCAAGGGGTACATAACGTTGCTAACATTGGGATTTCAGTCAACTGAAACTTGAAGGAAAAGTAGTTTATGGGTGCTGAAAGCATAATGTAATTCTTGACTTGTCTAAAGCTCTTGAGCGCGGTATATATATACGCTATGCCCGACTCAAATACGTTTTTTTCGATTGGAGGGTTGAACATGTCACGAGCCGTGAATCAAAATGCACCAACTTTCAAGGGTAAAGAAAATTCACTAGCCCCTAGGGAAACAATGACTTGAATTTCAACTCTCACGTGATAAGGTCGTTCACCGTGAAACCGCAGCAAATGTGTGCGTCAGCATGCGTACAAAAAAATAATTTTTTGCAGTCATTTTTGTGTTGAGATGTATGAGAAAAATACTAAAAAAAATGAAAATGAAAGTGACTGGCCCCACGGGAAACGGTGAGGACTGCTTTCTCTTGCCCTGCATAACTCGTTATTTCCCTTGGAGTCCGTCATTAGTCACTTATTTTACCAACTTTGCCAGATGTCTGTATTAGAATTGTCTGGATGCGAAAGTAAATAATATTAGCAGGGTAGCTAGAGTGCAGAAGATGAGAAAATAGTTAGAGCATCGAAGAAATAAATATTTCTTAGCATATTGGCTTCGGTTATCAGATTTTTGGATCCGTGCGCGGGTCCGAAAAAGGTAACTACATTTATGGTACGGCAGATATATCCACAAATTGTGACTCATAAATGTAGGAGTTACAACCTGAGAGGCAATTCTGTCAGTTTTCATCTCTCTCTGTTACATCCTATTACATCCTGCAGCTGTTTTTCATTAGGCGAATTTAGCTTTGTTTGGTGGGGAAAAGTTGTTATGGATCCCAAATGCGACTAGTTGATACTCATAAAGGGTGCAAGACAAAAGAAGTCCGGATATTAAAAAGAATCCGAATAATCGAGGTTTTTCTCAATTAAAGTCAAACGCCCCCACGTTTTACTCGAATGTAAAGAACCACTAAGCCACCCGCGAAAACAACAAATTGAACTTTCAACTCTCACGTGATAATGTGTGTGCCAGCCTGCGTACAAAAAGTAAATTTTGGCAGTCATATTCGAGTTGGGAGGTATGAGAAAATACTTTAAAGATTAAAATGACTGGCCTCACGGGAAACAATGAGGATTGCCCCGCAATGGAAACAAAACTCATTGTTTCCCTTGGAGTCAGTTATTAGTCATTTATTTTATCGACCTTTCCAGGAGTCTGTGTTAGAATTGTCTGAAAGCGAAAGTAAACAATATTAGCAGGGTAGCTAGAGCGCAAAAGATGAGAAAATAATCAGAGCATCTAAAGAATTAAATGTTTCTTAGTATATTAGCTTCGATTATCAGATTTAACTTGCACGGAATGGTATGGCAGATATACCTACAAATTGTGACTATTTAAATGTATATAAATGTACGAGTCAGAACTTAGGAAGAAATTCTGTCAATTTTCATTTCTGAAAAACTTTTTAAGTTGAAATTACACCCTGCAGCTCTTTTCCGTTAGGCGGATTTAGCTTTGTTTGGTGGGAAAAAGTTGTCATGGATTCCAAATGCGACTTATTGATACTCATAAAGGGTGCAGGACAAAAGAAATTCGGATAATAAAAAGAATCCGAATAATCGCGGTTTTTCTCTATTGAAGTCAAACGCCCCCACGTTTTACTCGAATGTAAAGAATCGGTAAAACGAGTCGTGATCAGTACTTCGTGCAAAACTGACCCATGCATAATTTATGTCTGAGTTCTCAAGCTGTTTCTATTCCTTTCTATAATTTTCATTGTTACCCTTGGTTCATTAAAATTGTATGAAAAGTTTATAAAAAAGTTTTTCGATACAAAATACGAGAGAAGCGGAAAGAAACTGACGGTAAGAATATACTGGTTTCAAGGAGTAACCAACTCATTCAATTTGGAGAAAATTGGTTAATTTAAACTTCATAAGAAAATTGCTCTCTAACTTTGACAACAACATAAATCTTGAATAGTCAGCCGCTTCGATAAATACGTTTGAGTGAGAAGTATATATACAAAAGACCTTTACTACCGCATAAACGTGAGAAGGAAAGTCGAGGAAAAGTAAGAAAAGGAAGGTGAGTGTGAGTGAGAAACTCGATGTATTTACTTACTATATATCGGGTGCGTAACTTGTGCAAGCCAGCGGACGAGAATTAATCCTAGGCCTTAGCAGGGAAGATTCCTTATATTACTCGGTAGTTTAAAAAGCGCTCGTATTCTTTCGCTGAATCAGACAAAGTGTAATTAACAAAACTCTAAATTCACAATCAAAACTATTCGTTGCATCTAAGAAAGGAGAAGGGCAACATTTGTCTCTTTCTTTCAAATTACAGGATGAGAGGACATCTAGTTGGTTTCCATTTCTGTCCCATTCTGTTGAGTGGTGTTGCATTGTTTCTTGTGGCTTTCAGTTCGTCTTTACACACTGACTTGAGCAGGGACGAGGTTTTCGAGAGAGTTGAAGGTAACACGTGAATGTGTTATACCTCCTAACACAGAGATATTTTTTTTCCGGCGGGATGTGAATGTTTCAAGCGCTAAGGGCGAAAACTCGGATCGGATGACACAGATTTTGGCTGCGTCAATATATACTTTACATGATCCCTCCCCCCCCAACCCTCCCCCCCCCCTCCCTAAATAAGGCTCTGTGACATTCTTACAATCCTGTAGTAAATTTCCATTCTTCCCCCTTTATACTCTGTTGGCCACAGCAGTTCGCCCTAGAAAAAAAAAATATAAGATCGCCCTAAAATCGGGTGAAAACAACGGGAACTTTCTACGCGCAACTCTCATATTTCTCAGGGCTTCTTCAATTTTACCTTTGTACGATATCAGGAATCAAGATGATCTCTTAAGACAGGGTAATTAACTACACACAAACTGTATTATTAAAGTATCCAAAATAAACTAAGTGATGAGAACATGAAACACCACTGTGTTGTTTTTCAAGGATTTGAGCTAATTGGTCACATCATCAAGACATTATATGCTGACGAAATAAGCTGTGGATTGAGTTGCCTTCGAGATGAAAACTGCCAATCTTACAACAGCAAATCCGATGCTAATGATGCAAAGAAGGAATGTCAACTGAGTAATCAAACCAAAAAATCAAGTCCAGAAAACCTGAGGCGTAACCCACGTTCTATTTATTATCATGGAAGAGGTACTGTTGAGTAAGGTGCTTAACATTATGGAAAAGTTAGTGGAGGTGGGGGTAGGGGGGGTACGAAGGGTCGGAGTATTTTGGTTGTCACAATATAGTTTTCCTGATCCTTCCATAACGTTCCGAATTATTCTATCGATCTTCCTCATTGGCAGTCAATTTTCTTTAGTACCACCTATAATCTCTATTAGCGACGACTGATCCCCTCTCCATTCCCTTTGAAAACAATGATATTCCCCCCTAAGACCCTGCCACCCCTCCCACCCCCTCTTTCCAAGTCAAAAATGGTGACCTATTTCTTACTTTTGATAAGCGCTTTTCAGAGCTCTGTCATGTCACGTGTACATCCACGTATAATCTTTCCCGAGAGAATATGAAGATAAAAATGCTTTTCGTTATAATGATAAGTTGTCCATTTTCTTAATTTAAATCTAATTTTCCAAAATCAAGAGCTATCTAATAATTACGTGAAAGGATCTACTAATGGAATAAGACCTCTGTGGCGTGTTTTGTTTCTTAGTTTGATCCTGTCCTCGTTTTAAATGATCATTCTTCCCTTTTCCTATGCAGATAAACGAGGTTGGGATTCTGCTCATCCGGCCCTCTCCTGTAAAGAAATTCTGGACTCTGGACACTCCAAAGGAGACGGGGAGTATTGGATCGACCCAGAGAAGAGTGGAAACCCTTTGAAGGTCTATTGTGACATGTTAAGATCTGGTGGTAAGAGAATGAATTTTTTTTTCTTTGAGACACGAGGACCTCAACAGGAGTATATTTGACTTGGAGCATTTTCTATTTGAATGTTCTGGTCTTGGCTATTCTTGCTTTCTCAACAAAGATCCTTCTTATGTTTTGAATCAAAAGTATAGCAGAATTCTCGAAAATGAATGGTTATCATCAGCAGGCCGATTTGAGCACTAATAGCACAGTGTACGCGTCATACTTGTGATTGGACGGTATAATAGGACCGTTGAAGGGAAAGTTAACGCGTCATGCCTGTGTGAGAGGACAGAACGCGTTATTTGCGCGCTGTTGTCTCGCATTTCGCCCAGTAAACTGTTGTTTTTCGTTTTTATGAAAACGTATAACCGATGTCCAGTTTCTTCTCAAATTTTGTCATAGTTTTAATTAATTGGTAACAGGCCTTCTTGTCTTCTAATTCTGTCTGTAATGATACGAGTGATTAACAAATCGGACTCCCGCTTTGCGGTCGTACGATTCTGTAAATCACTCGTATGATTACAGACCCAATTGGACTCCACTCGGTCCTGTTACCATTTAATATGTCCAAAATTCTAGTTTCATGGATGTCACCAGATGATTTAGGTTTGTATTATTTTAGGAGGTTGGCTTCTGGTGTCAAATGTTGAGTTCGGAAGTCCCTCTCCTAAGGTGTCAGTCGAGACATCATACCGTGGAATAGGTAAGTCACACATGGTTCTGCAGAAAAGTGCCATGAAAGAGCTCAGAAGACACTTGTCCTTCACTCAGCTGAGATTCCACTGCCACAAGAAACAGGGACGCACATTCCACGTGGTCACAGCTTCCAACAGCTCAGGCGAAGCTGTGGTCCGGTACTTCAGCGGTCAGACAGATGAGCAACCGGGCGCCTGTGGTTCGTTTGTGAGATTGACGTTGGATGACAATTCCCAGTTAGCTGGCATTTGCAAAGATTGGGGTCAACTAGTAAGTGGAGAGGTCCGGGTTGGAAAGTGGGGACATGGTGAAGATCAAGAGAGGCTATACTCGTATCCCGTCTTGAGAAAAAACAAGTATCACCTTAGGGTCCAACTGTATAACGTTGATGACCTCAGAAAATTGGAATGTGATGATGTCTCCCGTTACACTAACGACACAAACGGCGATTTCTGGAGAGTCTTTGTTCGTTAGTTTCGTCTATATGTACATCAAGCAACCCTTGACTGTGCGAATAACAGTAACAGACGAATAAAGCAAAATAAAGAGAAATGCACCGTTACACTCATCAGGTTATAAGATTGTTTTTGTTTCCATTTTGGGGCAAGGGAAAGCAATCCTCACTGTTTCCCGTGGGGCCATTTATTTTAATTTTAATTTTTGAAAATATTTTCTCATACATCCCATACCGAATATGACTGCAAAAATCACTTTTTGTACGTGGCTGGCACACACATTTGCCGCGGTTTCACGGTGAACAACCTTATCGCGCGAGAGTCGAAAGTTAAAGTTGTTGTCTCCTCGGGGGCTTAGAGAATTTTGTTCACCCTAGAAAGTTAGTGTATTTTGATTCACGGCGCGTGACATATTCAACCGTCCAATCAAAAAACCTATTTGAGTTGAGAGATACATGACGATTAAATTTTCACAACTGCTTAAATAAAAGGTTTAACTAATGACCACGTCAACCTTAACGTTAAGTTAAGGGACTGTAAACATGATTGGCTAGTTGATGGGATCGCGAGCGTCGCACGTGAATACTAAAAATTCCAGAGGAAGAGGAAAGAATACTTTGCAGTTCGAAAAAAAATCACTACTGACACAAGAAAATTTCAACGACCTGTTTGATATGGTGGGAAGCCCTTGAGAAAAACCATGCCTAGCATAAGAGGTCGAAGCTAGCTGGGAAATCTCCCGGACAATAAAAAAGTAATCATACAGATTTTGACCTTCAACCCCTCGGGGATTGGGGAAGGGTTTTTTTTTCCACTTTTTAGACATGACACGAGTTTTTATACTGTAACCAATCACAATCGAAAGAATTTTAGTTTTCAATGATTGGGAGGTTTACATCAAACATATTAACCGGGCAATATATATATATATATATATATATATATATATATATATATATATATTGTTATGGAGAGCGCCCATGTTTTTTAGAGTGCGTTGTGTTACATAATTATTAAAAATAGAACGAAGAAGTTTCTAGAACATTCAGTCATGATGACTAAGCGAGAACTTTAAGGAGAACCTTCTAGAACCGTGACTCAGCATATTTTTGTTATGATGTAATCATAGTGTAATGTTTCTAAAAATAACAATATTACAGATCTCTAGAACATTCTAGAACTTTTCCGAAAGATATATAAGGAGTCACGCTAGCTTAAAGAAAAGAGGCCTTTTAGTGAGCTATAACTGCTGTTGCGAAGAGCCCAGAGGAGCGAGAGCCGGACAGAGTTGTTTATTGGAATTGAAAGCCGTGTGGAAGGCTACGTGAGAGAAAGAATTACGGACGTCGACAGTTTGTTAAAGATTTTCAAGAGAACTGTGAGTTGTGCGGTAGTGCACTGAGATTTAAGTAATAATATTTGTAAAGGGCTCTAAGTTATAGGGATACTGATTGTATTAGCATTTATATCGCTCCGTAGATAAGTGAAAAAGATAGTTATTGTATTGGTTGTCGATATCGCTTCGTAGTTATTACGTTGGTCAATAAAGTAGTTGAGTTGTACGAGTTGTATCTTTCTGGCGGTTTGAAAAATACCGTAACAGAAATTGGGGGCCTGTCCGGGAGCGAATTTTGTGGAAGTGTATTTAGAGCAGAGGTAATTGTTTGGGAGCGAATTTTGTGGAAGTGTTTGGCATATAAGTTATTGTCTAGGAGCGAGTTTTGTAGTAAAGGTTATAGTAGAGTATTCTAAAGATAAGTTATTGTCGACTTGAGTAGTCATAGAGTATATCAAGATGTCAAAGTTTAATCCAGAAGACTTTATGTCGAGTCCCGACAAAGGAGTATTTAATGCGTTAAGGAAAGACGAACTTATTTTATTAGCAAAGCACTTAGAGTTAGAGTCTAAGCAAGCAATGAGAAAGGATGAGATACGACAGATTATAGTAAACCACTTAGTGGATACTGAGGTTTTTGAAGGGACAATGTTAGAAACATCGTCAAAAACAATGTTAGAAATAAAAAAGTTGGAGATGCAAGAAAAGCGAGAGAAAGAGGAAAGGGAAATGCAAGAACGACTGAAGAGAGAAGAAATGGAGAGACAAGAAAGACTGAAGAGAGAAGAAATGGAGATGAAGAGAGAAGAAATGGAGATGAAGAGAGAAGAAATGGAGAGACAAGAAAGACTGAAGAGAGAAGAAATGGAAAGACAAGAGAGGCTAGAGAAAGAGAAACTGGCTTTTCAGCATGAAATGGAAATGAAAAAGTTAGAGGTACAAATGAAATTAGGATTAAGCTCGGATAGTGAAAAGCATAGCGAAAAGTTTGATGTTACAAAGAACATCAGGTTAGTGCCTCCATTCCAAGAAAAAGATGCTGATAAGTACTTTTTACACTTCGAGAAAATAGCTAGTAGTCTTAAGTGGCCTAAAGAGTGCTGGGTTATGTTATTACAAAGTGTATTGGTTGGTAAAGCTAGGGAAATATATACACAGTTAAGTGTAGAACAAGCTGTAAGTTACGACGAAGTTAAGGATCTTATTTTAAAGGGTTACGAGTTAGTTCCTGAGGCTTATCGTCAAAAGTTTAGAAACTATGAGAAAGTTAGTAGTCAAACCTACGTAGAATTTGCTAGGAGTAAGGAACAGTTATTTGATCGTTGGTGTTATTCACAGAAGGTAGATAAGAGTCACGATAAGTTAAGACAGTTGGTATTAGTTGAAGAATTTAAGAGGTGCATTCACAGTGATGTCCGAACGTTCATTAACGAGCAAAGAGCAGAAACGTTGGAAGACGCTGCACGGTTAGCAGATGAATTTTCGCTGAGTCACAAAGTGAACTTCGTGGAAAAGCCCCGTCAGCCTGACAGTAGATTTCAGCCTCCCTCCGCATCACGATGGGTTGGAAGCCAGCGGAGTAAACACAATGACGGAGCACCTCCCAAACGGAACCCTGGTAACCATTTTACAAATCGTTCCAGCTCCACCTCGCCAGGACAAAACAGGTTTGTTCCAAATAAGCCCATCAAGCCACCAACCTGTTATTATTGCAGAAAAGAAGGTCATCTGATTTCCAGTTGCCCAGAAAAGTGGAGATCTGCGCAAAAATATGGTGTGGAGTCGAAGCCCAACGGATTTGTTGCCAAGCCGTCGCCTTCAGTTTCTGAAAGTGAATGTACACCTCCGCGATTTTCTCGAGAGAAGACCCAGACAATCTCTACAAATGACGTCAGTGGTTCGTCTAAATCTGTCATGGATATGTTCCAGCCCTTTATTCACGATGGCTCAGTATCATTATCCCGTGATATGACAGATTCAGTACCGATCAAGATTTTAAGAGACACTGGAGCCTCACAGTCTTTGCTATTAAGCGACACGTTGTTGTTTTCTGAGAAATCGTCCACTGGTGCAAGTGTTCTAATCAGAGGAATCAGTTCCGAGTATACCCCAGTGCCGCTCCATACAGTTTTTCTGTCGTCAGATCTTGTGTCTGGTCTTGTGAAAGTTGGAGTACAATCAACATTGCCGTTCGATGGAGTACATCTTATCCTTGGAAATGACCTTGCAGGAGACAAAGTGGTCATTAATGCTGTCGTTACAGAGAAGCCTAGTTCAGAAAAGTCTCCAGACCCCGTCGAGAAGATAATTCTTGGTCTTTATCCTGCATGTGTAGTAACGCGAGCCATGAGCAAGAAGAGGAAAACCAGCGATGAAGAAATTGCCTTAGCGGACACCCTTATCAGTCGAGTTTTTGAGGATGAGCAGCCAAGTCCCTCCCCTTCTGAGCCAACAGAAATCCTACCTGAGAAGAATTTAACAGATCAGTCTGAGAAGATGTCGACCTCTCAGCTCATCGCTGGACAACGTGAAGACCCAGAAATTTCGCCGTTGTTTTCAAGAAGCGTTAGTGAAAACGAAGTATCACAGAACCCCACGTGTTATTTTACAAAGAATGGAGTGCTAATGAGAAAGTGGAGACCGCTCGATGTTCCAGCTGAGGACGAATGGGCTGTTAAGTACCAGGTTGTTGTCCCGAAAACTTACAGGCAAGACATTTTAAGTATGGCACACGAGACTCCCCTGGCTGGCCATTTAGGTGTGAACAAAACTCACAGGAAGATCTTGAATAATTTCTATTGGCCCAACCTGAGAAAAGATGTAGCTGAGTACTGTAGGACATGTCACGCCTGTCAGATGGTTGGGAAACCAAACCAGACCATTCCAAAAGCGCCACTGCAGCCTCTGCCAGCCGTTCAAGAACCATTCAGCCGTGTAATCGTTGATTGCGTCGGACCGCTACCAAGAACGAAGTCTGGAAATCAGTTCTTGTTAACCATCATGTGTGCGTCCACCAGATTTCCTGAAGCCGTGCCCCTGAGAAACATCAAGGCCAAGACTATCGTCAAAGCTTTAACGAAGTTCTTTACGCTGGTCGGACTTCCTAGCGCTATCCAGTCTGACCAAGGTTCTAATTTCATGTCTGGTATTTTTCAACAAGTAATGCACGAGCTTGGGATCGCACAGTATAGATCATCCGCGTACCATCCTCAAAGTCAAGGAGCTCTTGAAAGATGGCACCAGACTTTAAAGAACATGATGAGAGTCTACTGTTTCCAAACAGAGAAAGATTGGGACGAGGGAATCCACCTATTGCTGTTTGCGGCACGCGAGTCCGTCCAGGAGTCCCTAGGATTTAGTCCGTTTGAGCTCGTTTTTGGGCACACTGTGAGAGGGCCTCTTAAACTGCTTAAGGAGAAATTATTGTCAAGCAGTAGTGAGTCCATTAATCTTTTACAATATGTTTCAGACTTTCGTACTAAGTTATTTAGAGCTTGTGAACTAGCTAGAGACAATCTTAGTTCTTCTCAGAAGTTAATGAAGAAGAAGTATGATGTAGACGCTGTAGAACGTAGTTTTAAGCCAGGTCAAAAGGTTCTTGCATTGTTGCCAGTGCCCGGTAACACATTGTATTCTAGATTTTTTGGTCCTTATGTTATTGAGAAGAAGTTAAATAACCTTAATTACGTAGTAGTTACTCCAGATAGGCGTAAGCAGACGCAATTGTGTCATATTAACATGTTGAAGCCTTACCTAGAGAGAGATAATAATGTAGTTAAAGAGCCCGTAAACGTTAATGTAGTTATTTCTGAGCCCGAAGACTTAAGTAGTGAGTTTAGTAGTAGTCATCTCAGTCTTACTGACACATCAAAACTCACCAACTCCGATGTGCTAAAGAATTTGGACTCCAAGTTGTCACACCTTGAAGAGAGTCAACGTCAAGACCTACAGAAGCTACTTGAAAGGTATAGTGACCTGTTCCCTGATGTACCATCTAGGACAAATCAGATTTACCATGACGTGGATGTCGGTGATGCTGCTCCTGTTAAACAACACCCATACAGGCTGAATCCGAGAAAACAACAGTACCTCAAAGAAGAGGTAAAATATTTGTTGGAGAACGATTTTATCGAACCAAGCAGCAGTAGTTGGAGTTCTCCATGTATACTCGTGCCTAAACCGGATGGGAGCTATCGGATGTGTACCGATTACAGGAAAGTTAATAGTGTGACTAAGACAGATACCTTTCCAATCCCAAGAATGGATGATTGTATCGATAAGCTGGGAAAGGCAAAGTATGTAACGAAATTTGACCTTCTCAAAGGATTCTGGCAAGTACCGTTAACGGATCGCGCTAAGGAGATATCAGCATTTGTAACTCCAGAAGGACTCTACCAATACAAGGTCATGCCCTTTGGTATGAAAAATTCTCCTGCTACCTTCCAACGTCTCATTAACAAAGTCATCGCCAACCTTGAGGATTGTGAAGCCTATATTGATGATGTAATCATCTATAGTGAAACCTGGGAGAAACACCGAGAAACTATCCGTGAGTTCTTCAGGAAGTTGAGCGAGGCCAAATTAACAATCAATCTCTCCAAAACCGAGTTTGGCCAAGCACAAGTGACGTATTTGGGACATGTCGTCGGACGAGGACAAGTACAGCCAGTTAACGCCAAGGTCGAAGCCATAATCAAGTTTCCGCGACCAGAAAACAAAAAGCAACTGATGCGTTTCCTTGGTATGGCTGGTTATTATCGAAGGTTTTGCTCTAACTTTGCAACTGTCACAGAGCCATTGACAAAACTGCTCAGCAAGAAGGAGAAATTTAATTGGAGCGACCAGTGTGAAAAGGCTTTTGAGGAGCTGAAAGCCATGTTACAGAGTGCCCCTGTTTTAACAGCGCCTGATTTCTCTTCACCGTTCAAGCTGGCTGTTGATGCAAGCGATGTTGCCGCTGGTGCTGTGTTGTTACAAGAGGATGATGAAAGTGTAGAACACCCGGTTTGTTATTTTTCAAAGAAGTTTAACAAAAGTCAAAGGAACTATTCCACCATCGAAAAGGAATGTTTAGCACTGCTGTTAGCTCTTCAACATTTTGAAGTTTATGTTAGTTCCTCAAGTTTGCCCGTTGTTGTGTATAGCGATCACAACCCCCTCGTATTTCTTCACAAATTAAAGAACAAGAATCAGCGATTGTTGAGGTGGAGTTTAATGCTGCAGGAGTATGTCTTGGACATCCGACATATAAAAGGAAAGGATAATATTATTGCAGACTGCCTCTCGAGACCTTGAGCTTTGCAAGAAAGTTTTGCAAACTTTCTTTTCTCGAAGGGGGAGGGTGTTATGGAGAGCGCCCATGTTTTTTAGAGTGCGTTGTGTTACATAATTATTAAAAATAGAACGAAGAAGTTTCTAGAACATTCAGTCATGATGACTAAGCGAGAACTTTAAGGAGAACCTTCTAGAACCGTGACTCAGCATATTTTTGTTATGATGTAATCATAGTGTAATGTTTCTAAAAATAACAATATTACAGATCTCTAGAACATTCTAGAACTTTTCCGAAAGATATATAAGGAGTCACGCTAGCTTAAAGAAAAGAGGCCTTTTAGTGAGCTATAACTGCTGTTGCGAAGAGCCCAGAGGAGCGAGAGCCGGACAGAGTTGTTTATTGGAATTGAAAGCCGTGTGGAAGGCTACGTGAGAGAAAGAATTACGGACGTCGACAGTTTGTTAAAGATTTTCAAGAGAACTGTGAGTTGTGCGGTAGTGCACTGAGATTTAAGTAATAATATTTGTAAAGGGCTCTAAGTTATAGGGATACTGATTGTATTAGCATTTATATCGCTCCGTAGATAAGTGAAAAAGATAGTTATTGTATTGGTTGTCGATATCGCTTCGTAGTTATTACGTTGGTCAATAAAGTAGTTGAGTTGTACGAGTTGTATCTTTCTGGCGGTTTGAAAAATACCGTAACAATATATATATATATATATATATATATATATATAGGAAGTTTGCGAGTCGATTTTCGCGTGGAACAGTGCTCAATACGTTGAAGCAGAGCAGAATAAATATTATGAGAGGAAAAAAGGACGTAACTACATTTCCCGACAAGCCTGTTTCGTGAATCGCTTCACTCTTCAGGGGTTTAAACCCCTGAAGAGTGAAGCGATTCACGAAACAGGCTTGTCGGGAAATGTAGTTACGTCCTTTTTTCCTCTCATAATATTTATATATATATATATATATATATATATATATATATATATATATATATATATAGGAAGTCTGCAAGTCGATTTTCGCGTGGAACAGTACTCAATACGTTGAAGCAGAGCAGAATAAATATTATGAGAGGGAAAAAGGGACGCAACTACATTTAGTTGCGTCCCTTTTTCCCTCTCATTATATATATATATATATATATATATATATATATATATATTTATATATTAATTTTTTTATCGTGTTCATTGTTCAGAGCTTCACACAAGTCAAAAACTATATTATGCTTTTAGTACCCATAAGCTCCTTTTCCTTCGGATTTTCAGTCGACTCAAATCTCGATATCAGTAACGTCATGTGTCCCTTGGAAGAAAACGTTGCTGTTGTGGCGGACCAGTGTAGGTTATGTAAGGGCTCTCTTAGACTAAAATAATCGTCATTCCATACAGAGGGGGTTGTCCTACCATATCGAAGGTCTCTATGTCAGGAAGTCCACTGAACTCACACGAGCAACAATCTCTCTAAGAGGTTGAGACTGGACATTGCATTTTTCAAAACCAGTGGTATCTATGTTCTCTCAGAGATACAATGCCGATGCCTCGCGTGCAGATTTGCTCGATTGTTTATGAAAAAATAATGTAAACGAATAATATGACTCATGTTTGTTGTATTTAGCTGATTGTGGAGAGAGGATTGTCCGTTAATTTTTCTAGTTTTTAATTTAATCCTTACCGACCTTACGCCTAACCATGGGAAGAATTCTCTATTTGACTACCTCAAGACAAAATAAGAATCTGAAATAAAAGGAATGACAAAAATACAGATAAAATGCATCTTTTTGCGCGACAGCACACCTACAGTCTAGACAGTCAGAACTATTGCTAGGAAACGTGATAAAGTGATTCATTGCTTTAAGAAGACGAAACTACAACTAAAGGGCGCCTAAAAATTTCAAAAAAATTTTATAGTTTAAAACTATATGGTTATAAATTGTTTATAGTGAAAACTGGTTTACTTTAAACGGAGAATTCTTACCATGGTGACGTGTGACCATGGTAATAATTCTCCATTGTTCTCCCTCAAGACAAAATAAGAATCTGAAATAAAAGGAATGACAAAAATACAGATAAAATGCATCATTTTGCGCAACAGCACATTCAAAGTCTAGACAGTCGGAATCAAGGCTAGGAAACGTAATAAAGCGATTCATTGTTCCAAGACGACGAAACTACAACTAAAGGGCGCCTAAAAACTATAAAAACTATAGGATTGTGACGTAAGACCCCACATAGACTGTTCCATTTCAAGCTTGACTTATCCATTTCACTTTTGTATTTTTGGCGGTTGTGGCGTACCATTTCGGTTTCGGTTTGTACTAAACCTTTTGTCGTCATGCTAAACCATGTCACTTTCCTTTGAGTAGGTTGATGCGTTACTAAGCCATTGCGGCCTACTATCAACCATTTGCCGATAGCTTTAGCTATTTCACACTACTCTCGGTTGTGTCAAGTCACTGAACCAAAGTACAGCTAGCTGAACCGTTTATCATTTCGACACTGAGTTGAGTAACTTTTGCAAGCCAGCGGACAAGTTTTAATCCTTAGCAGGGAAGGTTCCTTTATATGAGCTGGTAGTTTAAACAAGTCAGACCAAGGGTATTTAAAACCCTAAATTCGCAGTCAAAACTATTTGTTGCATCAAAAAAGGGAAAGCGCGACAATTGTCATCTGTTTTTCTTTCTTTCTCAAATTACAGGATGAGAGGGCTTCTAGTTGGTTTCCAGTTCTGTCCCGCTCTGTTGAGTGGTGTTGCTTTGTTTCTTGTGGCTTTCAGTTCGGCTTTGCACACTTACTTGAGCAGGGACGAGGTTTTCGAGAGAGTTGAAGGTAACACGTGAATGTGTTATACCTCTGTCATAACACCGTGATATTTTTTTTCCGACGCGTCAATGAACGCGTCAATTGCCATGGGCGAAAACTCGCCAGATCAATATAATATAACTTACTGATGTCGAAGGATTTTGGCTGTGTCACGATAAACTTTACATGATCCCTCCCCCCATAGGGCTCTGTAACAATCTTACGATCCCCCTCTTTGGCAGTCAATTTTCTACACTTCCTGTCTCTCTTCATACTCTGTTGGCTACAACAAATCCTCCTGAAAAAAACATGGGATTGCCCCAAAATCGGGTAAAAACAACGGGAACTCTCTACGCACAACTCTCATAACTCTTAGAGCTTCTTCAAATTCACCTGTGCACGATATCAAGAATCAAGATGACTTCTTAAGACAGGGTGAACAACTACACATATACTGTATTATGAAAGTATCCAAAGTAAACTGTATGATAATAAAATGAAACACGATTGTTTTGTTTTTCTAGGATTTGAGCTAATTGGTCATATCACCAAGACATTATACGCTGAAGAAATAAGCCGTGGATTGAGATGCCTTCAAGATGAAAAATGCCAATCTTACAACACCTAAAGTAACCTAACTAAAAAATCAAGTCTGGAAAACTTGAGGCGTAACCCACGTTCTACTTATTATGGAAGAGGTATTGTTGAGTAAGGTGCTCAACCTTAGGAACAAGTCATATTTTTATCGCCTGGGTAGAAGGGGAGAAGAGGGGGAAGGAAAGGTCACAGCATTTTGGTTGTCACAATAAATCGAGTCAGTCAATTTTCAAATCAATTTTCAATTTAGGTCCAACCTTTAAGGTCTGTCAGCGACGACTGATCCCCTATCCGTTCCCTTTGAAAACCAGGATACCCCCCATCCCCGGTAAGACCCTCCTACCCCTCCCACCCCCTTTTTCTAAGCGAAAAATGGTGACCTGTTCCTTACTTCTCCTCAGCGCTTTTCAGAGAATATAGAGTTTATGATCTCTTGCCTTTCCTTATAACTTTTCCATTCTCTTAAATTGAGAGTGAAGGATGCTATGGATCCTACAAATATTTCCAAAATCAAAAGCTATCTAATGATCACGCGAAAGGAACTACATTTGGAATAAGACCTGGGTGGGTTGTTTTGTTTCTAAGTTTGATCCTCTCCTCGTTGCAAATGATTATTCTTCCCTCTTCCGATGTAGAAAAACGAGGCTGGGATTCTGCTCATCCGGCCTTCTCCTGTAAGGAAATTCTGGACTCAAGACACTCCAAAGGAAACGGGGAGTATTAGATCGACCCCGAGAAGAGTGGAAACCCTTTGAGGATCTATTGTGACTTGTCAAGATATGGTGGTAAGTGAATAAGTCTTTTTTCAGAGACAGAAGGACTTAAACCGGAGTATGTTTGACTTGGAGCACTTTCTATTGGAACATTCTGGTCTTGGCTATTCGTGCTTTTTCTACAAAGATCCTTGTTATGTTTTTTAATCGAAACTGTAACAAAATTCTCGAACGCGATTGGTTATCACCAGCCGGCCGATTTGAGCACAACAAGACAGTATACGCGTTATACTTGTAATTGGACAGTGTAATAGGTCAGTTTAAGGGACCTTTAACACGTCATGCCTGTATGAGGGGACAGAACGCGTCATGCGCGCGCTGTTTTCTCGCATTTCGCCGAGTAAACTGTTGGTTTTGCCTTTTCTGAAAACGTATGACCAATGTCTAGCTTCTTTCACAAATTTCGTCATAGTTTTGATTAATTGATAACAGGCCTTCTTGTCGTCCAATTTTGTCTGAAATCATACTCGTGATTAACAAATCGGACTTCCGCTTTGCGGTCCTACGATTTTGTTCATCATTCGTATGATTACAGTCCAAATTAGACTCCACTCGGTCCTGTTACCATATTAATATGTCCAAAATATTATTTTGAATGAGATGCTAGTAGTCTCAGTTATTGGTGCAAATCACCAGCTCAGTGCTCAGATTGTCCAATAATCAAGAGATTTTCTTGTAGCTGTCATTGTTTTATTAAGGGTGGCAAACAAAGTTTGTCTTTTTTGTTGTTGCTTAATTAAAGTATGTTGTGCAATACTTTCTTCACAGCTTGGAGGAGGATGTAAGTGAGCCATGATGTGTGATATCATTTATGCTGGAAACCAAGCTAAGTTTAGTCAACCAGAGGTTTTGCTTGGAACTCATCCAGGTGTGGCACCCATATAAATCAGCCATAGAAACAACTTTATCAATTTGCACAATAAGAAAATATATTTTATTGACCTTGATTAAAATATTAGAGAGCAGAAATAAGCTACAGGATAGCAGATGAAGAAAATGAAAATGATGTCTTCTCCTTTCCAAGATTTTTCTATACTTCTTAAGAGTATTAGTCATTAGCCCCTTTACACCCAAACATCAGTCTACAAGTTCTCCATACTTTTCTCCATACGTTTCCTAATGTGCTGACAAGGAGAATTTGTTTAGCAATCAAGAGCTTGTTTGATTGATGATCATTTCCATTATTCTCATGACTTTAATGTGTGATTCAGGGCTGATATTGTAAGGAGAAACTAGATGCTAATCACTCTTTGGGGTCAGAGTGAAAATTTGCTTTAACTTAAAAAAAAGTGATGTGATTTGGGGAAGTAAAGACTCGTAATCAGGAAAGATCATAGGAGTAAGATGGCTTTTTTATGAAATGGATATTTTTTTTTATTCTAGACTCTCTTATATTGCTGCTTTTATGTTGTTTAACCCTTTAACTCCCATGAGTGACCAAGACAGAATTTCTCTTTACACTATCAATACAAAATTAACCAGATAAGTGGTAAGAATAAAGAAAAATTTCAATTTGGGGATAATTAGTTGACCCAATATTAAATTCCTGAAACTAAAATTATAAGAGTTGTATGGTTGACAATAAGTAAAATTACAACTGTGTCAAGTTTAAATTTAAGTTTGTGCTTAAAGTTGCAACTAACTCGAAGATTGCTTTCATTTTTTTAGGTGCTGGTGGTACACAGCGACCTCCAAGAGCTGTTGGGAAGTCTCTGGCTATGGAAATGATACTCACAGGAGATCCTATTTCAGCAGAAGATGCAAAGAAATCAGGTCCATGTTCCTTTCAATTTAGCTCCTATTTTTGACCGGTTGTTCATCATTACCTCTTTACCTTACAAAATTGATCAACATGCAACTTCTCCCTGTAATAAACACACATCATCCAGCAAACGGGTAATGAGAATATTTAAACTTCTCAGTTCAAATTTGTTATTGATCTAACGTCAAATTCTCGTAACTAATTAAAAAGGAAATGTGCAGCAGCTAGAGGGGAGAATTAACAATCAGATCTTGGGGGTTAAAGGGTCAAGGAGTGAGGTACTTAGCATCGTAAGTCTTCCCGGTGGCACAAGGAAATTCTCACACAAATTATTGAGAAATGTGTACACTACTTCCACATCATAAAGGACTGCAACGGAGACGCACTGTTTTATGCTAAACACTTGTGTAAGCCTGCAAAATTTGAGTTAAAGGCGTAGATTTTTCCCTTCTGTTTGTTAGCATTTCTGCGAAGGAACCGTTCACTTCCGAAGATGTCCGCACTCTTCCGAAGACGTTTTTTAGAGTTTACGTAAACTTGTATGTCTTCAGTACTCTCCTCTCTTATTAAAAGCTTTCGGCAAAAGTTATTTGCGCCAACCTTTCTCTTCGTTTTGATTCAAGTACATTTGCTCTTTATACTTTTTTCAAAAAGTCGCAGTTAAGGCCGCGTTACCTCAAGTTGTTCAGTTAGGTTTAAGGGTTAATAAAAGTATGAACTTGGGGCATGCACTCCTGTGATAAAACTGCATAAAATTATAAGAATTATTGGCGTCGGCTTTGTCAGGTGGGGCATTGCGCACTCATTCTCGAGATTTTTCTTCACTTAGATCTAAATTCAAATTGCAGACTTAAAAACTTTTACTTTTTGTTAGGCCTGGTTAATAAAGTCTTCCCCGCAGAAGAGCTCGTAGATGAAGCTATCAAGACAGCTGCAAAAATATCATCCTTGTCGAAGATTGCCGTACAGATCGCCAAAGAAGCTGTCAACACAGGTGTTGCCCTGGCAGTTGTAACCGTCCGATTGACTGTTTCCTGTCATGAGTTATACCTCGATTATTCGCAAGATTTTATGTCAACTGCAGTCGGTGTTGATCTTGTCCATCGCTAGACGTTTCTTGTTGGTTTACCAGTCAACTTCAAAACAGTTACCTATCCTATTTGACTTTTCTACTACGGAACTATCTTTTTTCTAGTTACCGAAATAGCCCAAAACATCATGACGTACTTCCATTCACAAGAGTAAAATTGATTGTTTCTAAGTCATCATCTTAATTGAAGCAAACTGAGAAAATGACTTAGATTTTTGCGCAAGTTAAGCAGAGAAGAACTTGATCTCGCGTAGGGTTTTGTTGCCTCGGGATATAAATCATCATGACTGACCTGCTTGAGTCTAAAAGTGTAACAGTTTACAAGAAATGCATGCAAGAACAGTTTATGGTCGTTGCATTCCCTTTGAAAGTTCCGTAGATGGTTGAATTTCCCAAATGTCTTTTTGTTTAGGCTACGAGATGTCACTAGCAGAAGGACTGCATTTTGAGAAAAGAATGTTTCACTCAACATTTTCAACAGTAAGTTAATATTGATCGGCGTTTACACTTGAAAGAAGACGCCAATTGCAATACAAAGTGGTAAACCCACTTAGCCATTTCTTGAAAACATATCACCTACTCTCTCTGATCTAGAGCAATCCACTGAATACTTCAAGTCTTCTGCGCAACCGAAGAAAGTTTGGATTAAAATATTAAAATGTTCTTATGTTCCCGCGAAAAGCGTAGCTCCATCTTTCTGCATGTAAACTACACACAACCCACAATTCCTCTATTCGCTCTGACGAAAGGCTAACGCTAGGAACGTCAGCTTTAGAAACTCTCTATGGTGGCCATTTTTGCATTATCAACGCTTTTGATGTAAATAATATTTGTGATACCCCACCCGCCGCAACACTACAGTTTCTCTAGAAACTTACCCCGTCTGTTCGATTGTTACCATGGTGATGAATAACAGTGTAATGAATTTGTAAGGACTTGCGATGAAACTTTCCCGAAGGAAAAATTTCTCCTTTTCTTTAATTTCGCAGGACGATCGAAAGGATGGGATGACAGCTTTTGTCGAAAAACGAAAAGCCGAATTTATGGACAATTAGTATCTGTTATTTTTCGAAAAGTCGTAGCTTGCGAGAACTTTGGATTGTTTTGTGGGAGTGTTAGGGCAGGTGAAAGAATGATGAAAGCTTACATAAAATTGTGTGAAGGGCAATGAAAACACTCAGCATGAATTTTCACCAAAAAAAAACTTAACTGGCGAAATTGATAGAAAAAATAAAATAAATAAAGTAAAGTCATAGTCATTTTTCGTTCGTGCGCTCATCTGTTGAACGGATACCCTGGGGTATACATTGGGACGGGTGCGAGTATAGATTTAAGTTCTGCACAGTTCGATATTTTAATTAAGACTCGAGTCACGAAAACTAAATGACGCCCAAGATGACGGCTCTTCCGTAAACTTTCTGGAAAATTAATCCAAGACAAACCAAGTTTTCGACTTGTTTCCTCTCTGTTCACTTTCCTTTCGTTTTGAATCAAATTCTTGGAAGAAAAGGATTTTATCTGCTGTAAGGCACCTTGTTTAAATTGCCTTAAGAGTCAATGTCTATATGATAATTTTTTTTTTCTTTTTCGGTACCGGAGGTTTCTCAGCTAGCCTCGACCTTTTGTGCAGGGCATGATTTTCATGGTTTTCGTGAATTTTTTTGCGAAGTGCAAACTAAGCGTACTATTCCACTTTCCCTGGAATGTTTGTATTCACGCTTGACGCACGTGATTCGACCAACTAGCCAATCATGTTTAGATCCTTGAACTTAACGTTGAGGTTGACGTGGTCAATTTCCTTAGCACTGATTCAACCTTTAATTAAGATAGCAGTTGTAAAAATTTAATCGTTATGTACCTCTCAACTCAAAGGGGTTTCTGATTGGAGGAGAACAAGTCGCTGTGAATCAAAATAAACCAACTTTCTAGGGTGAACAAGAAGCCCCTTGGTAAACAACAACTTGAAATTTCGACTATCACGGGATAAGGTCGTGCACCGTGAAACTGCAGCAAATGTGAGTGCCAGCCTGTGTAAAAAAAATAATATTTTAGCAGTCATTTTCGAGTTGGGAGGTATGACAAAACACTTTTAAAAATTAAAATCAAAGTGACTGGCCCCACGGGAAACAGTGAGAATTGCTTTCCTTTGACCCGCAATGAAAACAAAACTCATTGTTTCCCCTATAGTCAGTTAGTCGCTTAATTTATCAACATTGCCAGGTGTCTGTATTAGAATTGTCTGGAAGCGAGAGTAAACAATATTAGCAGGGTATTAGCTAGAGCGCAAAAGATGAGAAAATAATCGGAGCATCGAAAGAAATATGTTTCTTAGCATATTGGCTTCGGTTATTAGATTTAACTAACACGGGTGCAAAACAGGAACACACAAAAACATGTATGGTACAACAGATATACCAACACATTGTGAGTCATAAATGTACGAGTTAGAACGTGAGAAGGAACCCTGTCAATTTCATCACTGAAGAAAACTTTTAACCTTGAAATTACATCCTGTAGTTCTTTCAGTTTTCATTAGGCGAATTTAGCTTTGTTTGATGGGAAAAAGTTGCTCTGTATCCTGAATGCGACTAATTGAGAAAAGAAATCCGGATAATAAAAACAATCCGAGTAATCTAGGTTTGTTTCTAATTAAATGCCCCCACGCTTTACTCAAATGTAAAGAAACGCTAACCCCAAGTCGTGATCAGTACTTCGTGCAAAGTTGACTGATGCATAATTTATGTATGGGTTCTTAAGCTGTTTCTATTTTTTTCTTTTAATCATTGTCTCAACTTTCATTAAAATTGTATAAAAAGTTGAAAAAAGAGCTTTTCAATATAAAAATACGAGAGGAGTGGAAGGAAACTGAAGGTAAGAATATACTGGTTTCAAGAAGATTGCTCTCTAACTTTGATAACATAAATCTTGAATAGTCAGCCGCTTCGATAAATATGTTTGAGTGAGGAGTATATATACAAAAGACCTTTACTACCGCATAAACGTAAGAAGAAAAGTCAACATTAAACGCTCTCCAAACGCGCAGGCCCTCATGTGTAAACTCAAAGTTGTGTAAGCTGTTGAAATTGGCAATCTTGTTAATTTCTAGGGTTGAGTTCTGTTCCTGGACTATGCACACTGACGCCGTCGTTCCCTTGACCGATCTCTCTTTCAATGCGTTATACATGTCTTTGGCAGAAACAACATCATGGTCTTCGTTGCGGTATCTCCTGATTGACGCTTTTAACGGACACAAAATCCTGTCACACATATCTTTTCCAGCCTGCGGCTCAGAATGATCGTACCTCACGAGTTCGATTCCCTGGTGATGTCCGAGCTCTCGTAGGGATGATACCAGCTTACTGTTGTGATAGCAACCTGCTTCATCTGATCTTCGAAAGAGACTTCCAAAGAGACTCATGGCATTTCCTTCACAGAAGCATTGTGCTTGTTGCATTAGTTAATACAAATAACTGGACGTAGGAAAAAGTGGATTAGTATACGAACGAGCGATTGGGGAGAAAACGGGAGAGATTGGTTGAAATCAGCCACTTCAGTATCTTAAATCACTTGTTCCAACCTGAACCTACTTGAACGAGAACGCCATACATCTTAGAAATGGCCTTTGACATTTCCAAATTGACAGAATACCGGCTCTTTGCCCCCTTGGAATCGCTACCAGGGTGTGTCGGATACTGGCACGCTGATCTTTGGCGCCAGAACTTCCCATAGGTGTGCCTATGCTTTGCACAGACCAACATTTTTGCCACAACTGAGTCATCTATATCGAACAGGCCAGCCCTTGCTAGGATAAGCTCTCCTTCCGTGACACTCTCTTTTGACAAATGGATTAAGGAGAGATGACTCTCTACTGAGTCAGTACACTGAAGTAAATTAAACAACCCGGAAACTCCTCGTGAGTCTCCGCACGAAGTTTCTGAGGAATGCGACAGAAAGCAAGACATCTTACTGCGAATGCTGCTTCAAGAATTTTGTGTTATTAATCAAAAGCAAACCAGTACCGAAAGAAGCAATTGAATTACAGCTAATAGGATTACGCACTTTACAATATAGATATGGCTAATTGTTGGAAAAATTAGGTGACACATAACGAAATAATTTATTTCCTTTAAAAACGCGGAGTCCTTTTCTACAAGAAAGTTCTAAAGTTGTGAATAGAAACTCTCATAAAGTCAGGTGTGCAGACAAAATTTTCTCTTATTCCTGCCGACTAGAATTCTGAGCCAAAAGACGATGTTATCGCTGCTTTATCGAGATGGGAGAGGTAATTCAGGATAATTACACAATTGAATTACGTGACAGAGTCACTGGTCACGGTATATTTTAGTGTGCGCTGTTATCGCCAGTTGCACTAAATAAAATCCTGTAGTTTGGTTCCGAAATGTTCACACAGGTTTGAATAGCGTAAGCTGTCAGAACTCAACTATGAAATAACAAATTGCCATTAAAAGGTTGACTGAGCGCTAATCAAATTATGATATTCGATACGTTGTTGTTGACGTCTTTCGTCACGAGATAGAAAGTTTGTCAAATTTTGGCCTCTTAAAATGTTTAGAGTATCAATCAGTGTGATCTAAAAGCTCTGCCCTACTATATTTTCAACTTAAAATGGCCAAAATCTAAGATTTATTGAGCTACTTATATAAAACGGTCGGAGTTTGCTCAATGAACTAATTTGCATAATCGGCTGTCACGCTAGCAAAATCGCTAAAAGTTTGAAGTCACCACGGCGAAGAAGACTAATAAGTGCAAGATGTTTTCATATTTTTCTTATGCCAAACATCTTATTAGAAGAAATCAAGCGGAGTTTTCAATGGTCTGGTCTGGACTTGAGCAATATCAACCAAGAAAGAAAGAGTACTTTTGACCAATTTCAGAAAGCTGTCTAACGTGTGTTATTAAATAAATCATGACGAACCTCTGAATAAACGAATATAAAAATTGAAATGCTTTTTATACACCATACATATTACACAGTCTAATAATACAAAAGATCTTTTGCTGCATGCGGTGTGATACGAGGACCGGGCTTTTTAACTTTTGAAATTCTCGATGTCGCAAGCGGTCAAAAAAGGGCCTTTTGCAGCTTTGACTCTTGAGAGCTCTAAAACTTTTATTTTAACGTATTTCCAGAAACTAATGTGGTTTTATTTACTCGCTACCAAAGGTAGATTATTGGGCAAAGTTTGAGGGAAAACTTTATTCCGATGCGAAATGCCCTGGACCGCTTTTACAGAGGTCGCCTCTTAACACTTTGCTCGAGCGATCCAACGCCGAATTTAAAAACAAACATGGTTAAACCTCGGAAACGACGATTCAATTTTATCGAAAGTGATCCGGACACAGACTGAACAATTCCTTCAACTGTTTAGCCGGACTTTTTTGCGCCTTAAAGTTGTAAAGATATTATTGCATATTATTGTTTTGATCGTACGCGGTTGTTTTGACCGAACGCACGGTTTGAATAAATAATTTTTGCACTCGATGTGCGCGCTTTGCTTATGCTTAATTATGATGAACCATCTCGTATTTTTCCATGCATATTATTAACACGTAATCACATAATTTTTCTCGTGCAATTTGAAATAAATAAGCACTTGACTGTCATTTTAGCCTACTAACTGTAAACGAGCATGCGGTATGAAAAAAGTCCCTACATAACCTACTCTGGTCCGCCACAACGGCAACGTTTTCTTCAAAGGAGCACATAACGTTGCTAATATTGGGATTTCAGTCAACTGAAACTTGAAGGAAAAGTAGCTTATGGGTGCTAAAAGCATAATATAATTCTTGACTTGTCTAAAGCTCTTGAGCGCAATGTATATATATGCAATACCCGACTCAAATACGTTTTTTGATTGGAGGGTTGAACATGTCACGAGCCGTGAATCAAAATGCACCAACTTTCAAGGGAAAAAAAAAATTCACCAGCCCCTAGGGAAACAACGACTTGACTTTCGACCCTCACGTGATAAGGTCATTCACCGTGAAACCGCAGCAAATGTGTGCGCCAGCCTGCGTACAAAAAAATAGTTTTTCTGCAGTCATTTTCGTGTTGAAATGTATAAGAAAATACTGAAAAAAAAAATGAAAATTGAAGTGACTTGCCCCACGGAAAACAGTGAGGACTGCTTTCTCTTGCCCCGCAAAACTCATTGTTTTCCTTGGAGTCAGTCATTAGTCACTTATTTTACCAACTTTGCCAGATGTCTGTATTAGAATTTTCTGGATGCGAAAGTAAATAATATTAGCAGGGTAGCTAGAGTGCAAAATATGAGAAAATAGTTAGAGCATCGAAGAAATAAATATTTCTTAGCATATTGGCTTCGGTTATCAGATTTTTGGATCCGTGCGCGGGTCTGAAAAAGGAACACATAACTACATATATGGTACGGCAGATATATCTACAAATTGTGACTCATAAATGTACGAGTTACAACTTGAGAGGCAATTCTGTCAGTTTTCATCTCTCTCTGTTGCATCCTATTACATCCTGCAGCTGTTTTTCATTAGGCGAATTTAGCTTTGTTTGGTGGGGAAAAGTTGTTATGGATCCCAAATGCGACTAATTGATACTCATAAAGGGTGCAAGACAAAAGAAGTCCGGATATTAAAAAGAATCCGAATAATCGAGGTTTTTCTCAATTAAAGTCAAACGCCTCCACGTTTTACTCGAATGTAAAGAACCACTAAGCCCCCCGGGAAAACAACAAATTGAACTTTCAACTCTCACGTGATAATGTGTGCCAGCCTGCATACAAATAGTAAATTTTGGCAGTCATATTCGAGTTGGGAGGTATATATGAGGAAATACTTTAAAGATTAAAATGACTGGTCTCACGGGAAACAATGAGGATTGCCCTGCAATGGAAACAAAACTCATTGTTTCCCTTGGACTCAGTCATTAGTCAATTATTTTATCGACCTTGCCAGGAGTCTGTGTCAGAATTGTCTGAAAGTGAAAGTAAACAATATTAGCAGGGTAGGTAGAGTGCAAAAGATGAAAAAATAATTAGAGAATCTAGAGAAATAAATGGTTCTTAGCATATTAGCTTTGGTTATCAGATTTAACGTGCACGGAATTGTATCGCAGATATACCTACAAACTCTGACTCATAAATGTACGAGTTTGAACTTAGGAAGAAATTCTGTCAAAACTTTTAAAGTTGAAATTACACCCTGCAGCTCTTTTTCATTAGGCGGATTTAACTTTGTTTGGTGGGAAAAAGTTGTTATGGATTCCAAATGCGACTAATTGATGCTCATAAAGGGTGCAGGACAAAAGAAGTCCGGATAATAAAAGGAATCCGAATAATCGCGGTTTTTTCGCTATTAAAGTCAAACGCCCCCACGTTTTACTCGAATGTAAAGAATCGGTAACCCAAGTCGTGATCAGTACTTCGTGCAAAACTGACCAATGCATAATTTATGAATGGGTTCTCAAGCTGTTTCTATTCATTTCTATAATTTTCATTGTTACCTAAGGTTAATTAAAATTGTATGAAAAGTTGATAAAAGATTTTTTCAATAGAAAAATACGAGAGGAGTGGAAGGAAACTGAAGGTAAGAATATATTGGTTTCAAGGAGAAACCAAGTCATTCAATTTGGAGAAAATTGGTTCATTTAAACTTCAGAAGAAGATTGCTCTCTAACTTTGATAACAACATAAATCTTGAATAGTCAGCCGCTTCGATAAATACGTTTGAGTGAGAAGTATAAATACAAAAGACCTTTACTACCGCATAAACGTGAGAAGAAAAGTCGAGGAAAAGTAAGAAACAGAAGGTAAGTTTGATTGAGAAACTCGATGTATTTACTTACTATCGGGTGAGTAACTTGTGCAAGCCAGCGGACAAGAATTAATCCTTAACAGGAAAGATTCCTTTGTATGACTTGGTAGTTTAAAATAGCGCTCGTATTCTTTCGCTGAGTCAGACAAAGTTTAATTAGCAAAACCCTAAATTCACAATCAAAACTATTTGTTGTATCTAAGAAGGGATAAGGTCAACATTTGTCATTTGTTTTTCTTTCTTTCTCAAATTACAGGATGACAGGACATCTAGTTGGTTTCCATTTCTGTCCCGTTCTGTTGAGCGGTGTTGCTTTGTTTCTTGTGGCTTTCAGTTCGTCTTTACACACTGGTTTTAGCAGGGACGTGGTTCTCGAGAGAGTTGAAGGTAACACGTGAATGTGTTATAGCTCCCAACTCAGTGATATTTTTTTCCGACGGGATGTGAATGTTTCAACTGCCATGAGCGAAAACTCGGATCGGATGACACAGATCTTGGCTGTGTCAATATAAACTTTACATGATCCCTCCCCCCCCCCCCCCCCTAAATAAGGCTCTGTGACATTCTTGCAATCCTGTAGTAAATTTCCATTCTTCCCCCTTTATACTCTGTTGCCATAGCAGTTCGCCCTCAAAAAAATATGAGATCGCCCCAAAATTGGGTAAAAACAACAAGAACTTTCTACGCGCAACTCTCATAACTTTCAGGGCTTCTTCATATTCACCTTTGAACGATATCAAGAATCAAGATGACCTATTAATACAGTGTAATTAACTACACACAAACTGTATTATTAAAGTATCCCAAATAACCTTAGTGATGAGAACATGAAACACGATTGTGTTGTTTTTCAAGGATTTGAGCTAATTGGTCACATCACCAAGACATTATATGCTGACGAAATAAGCTGTGGATTGAGATGCCTTCAAGATGAAAACTGCCAATCTTACAACAGCAAATCCGATGCTAATGATGCAAAGAAGGAATGTCAACTGAGTAATCAAACCAAAAAATCAAGTCCGGAAAACTTGAGGCGTAACCCACTTTCTACTTATTATCATGGAAGAGGTACTGTTGAGTAAAGTGCTTAACATTATGGAAAAGTTAGTGGAGGTGGGGGGGGTATGAAAGGTCGGAGTAGTTTGGTTGTCACAATAAAGTTTTCCTGATCCTTCCATAACGTTCCAAATTATTCTATCGATCTTCCTCATTGGCCGCCAATTTTCTTTAGTCCCACCTTTAAACTCTGTTAGCGACCATTGATCCCCTCTCCATTCCCTTTGAAAACAATGGTATTCCCCCTTAAGACCCTGCAGCCCTTCCCACCTCCTCTTTCCAAATCAAAAATGGTGACCTATTTCTTACTTCTGATTATCGCTTTTCAGAGCTCTCTCATGTCACGTGTACATCCATGTATAATCTTTCCCGAGAGAATATGAAGTTAAAAATCTCTTTCGTTTCCTTATATTGATAGGTTTTCCATTTTCTTAGTTTAAATTTCCAAAATCGAGAGCTATCTAATAATTACGCGAAAGGAGCTACTTATGGAATAAGACCTGGCGTGTTTTGTCTCTTAGTTTTATCTTCTCCTCGTTCCAAATGAATATTCTTCCCTTTTCCTACGCAGATAAAAGAGGTTGGGATTCTGCTCATCCGGCTTTCTCCTGTAAAGAAATTCTGGACTCTGGACACTCCAAAGGAGACGGGGAGTATTGGATCGACCCAGAGAAGAGTGGAAACCCTTTGAAGGTCTATTGTGACATGTCAAGATCTGGTGGTAAGAGAATGAATTGTTTTTTTGAGACACGAGAACTTCAACAGGAGTTTATTTGACTTGGAGCATTTTCTATTGGAACGTTCTGGTCTTGGCTATTCGTGCGTTCTCTACGAAGGTCCTTATTATGGTTTTAATCAAAACTTCTCGAAAATGAATGTTTATCATCAGACGGCCGATTTGAGGTCTAATAGGAAAGTGTACGCGTCATACTTGTAATTGGACAGTGTAATAGGTTAACGCGTCATGCCTGTGTGAGTGGACAGTACACGTCGTCTGCGCGCTGTTGTCTCGCATTTCGCCGAGGAAACTGTTGTTTTTCGTTTTTATAAAAACGTTTAACCGACTTCCAGTTTCTTTCTCAAATTTTGTCATAGTTTTGATTAATTGGTAACAGGCCTTCTTGTCGTCTAATATGATTACAGACCGAATTGGACTCCGCTTGGTCCTGTTACCATTTGATATGTCTAAAAATTCTAGTTTTATGGATGTCACCAGTTCAGTTAGGTTTGTTTTATTTTAGGCGGTTGGCTTCTGGTGTCAAATGTTGAGTTCGGAAGTCCCTCTCCTAAGGTGTCAGTTGACACATCATACCGTGGAATAGGTAAGTCGCACATGGTTTTGCAGAAAAGTGCCATGAAAGAGCTCAGAAGACACTTGTCCTTCACTCAGCTGAGATTCCACTGCCGTAAGAAACAGGGACGCACATTCCACGTGGTCACAGCCTCCAACGGCTCAGGTGAAGCTGTGGTCCGGTACTTCAGCGGTGAGACAGATGAGCAACCGGACGCCTGTGGTTCGTTTGTGAGAGTGACGAGTGATGACAATTCCGAGTTAGCTGGCATTTGCAAAGATTGGGGTCAACTAGTAAGTGGAGAGGTCCGGGTTGGAAAGTGGGGATATGGTAAAGATCAAGAGAGGCTATACTGGTATCCCGTCTTGATAAAAAACAGTCGTCAACTTAGGGTCCAACTGCACAACGTTGGCGACCTCAGAAAAATGGAATGTGATGATAGCTCCGCTCCCGATGTTGGCACAAACGGCGATTTCTGGAGAGTCTTTGTTCGTTAGTTGTGTCTATCTGTACACCAAGCAACCCTTGACTGTGCGAATAACAGTAACAAACGAATAAATCAAAATAAAGACAAATGCACCATTACACTCATCAGGTTATAAGATTGTTTTTGTTTCCATTTCGGGGCAAGGGAAAGCAATCCTCACTGTTTCCCGTGGGGCCATTTATTTTAATTTTTATTTTTGAAAATATTTTCTCATACATCCGAAACCGAATATGACTGCCAAAATCCACTTTTTGTACGTAGGCTGGCACACACGTTTGCTGCGGTTTCACTGTGAACAACCTTATCGCGCGAGAGTCGAAAGTTAAAGTTGTTGTCTCCTCGGGGGCTTAGTGAATTTTGTTCACCCTAGAAAGGTAGTGCATTTTTATTCACGGCACGTGATACATTCAACCATCTAATCAAAAACGTATTTAAGTTGAGAGGTACATAACGATTAAATTTTCTCACCTGCTTCCTTCTAAATAAAAGGTTGAACTAGTGATCACGTCAACCTCAATGTTAAGTTGAAGGACTCTAAACATGATTGGCTAGTTGATCGGATCGCGAGCGTCGCGCGTGAATACTAAAAAATTCTAGAGGAAGAGGAAAGTACACTTTGCAGTTGGAAAAAAGTTCACTACTGACACAAGAAAATTTCAATAACCTGTTTGATATGGCGGGAAGCCACTGAGAAAAACCATGCTTAGCAAGAGAGGTCGAAGCTAGCTGGGAAATCTCCCGGACGATAAAAAAATAATCATCCAGATATTGACCTTCAACCTCTCAGGGACTGGGGAAGGGTTTTATTCCACTTTTTAGACATGACACGAGTTTTTATACTGTAACCAATCACAATCAAAGAAATTTCAATTTTCAATGATTGAGAGGTGACCAAGACATTAAACGCCGGCGAAATAAGCTGTAGATCAGTTGAGATGCCTTCAAGATGAAAAATACTAATCTTACAACAGCAAATCCGATGCTAATGATACAAAGAAGGAATGTCTACTGAGTAACCAAACTAAAAAAACCAAGTCCGGAAAACTTGAGGCGTAACCTACGTTTTACTTATTATGGAAGAGGTGCTGTCGATTAAGATGTTTAAACAACATCACATTTTTATCACCTGGGTAGGGGTGGGGGGGGGGTTGGAGGGAGAGGGAAAGGTCGCAGCATTTTGGTTGTCACAAAAAGTCGAATCAGTCAATTTTCTTTGGTCACACCTTTAAACTCTCTCAGCGACGACTGATCCTACCTCCGTTCCCTTTGAAAGCCAGGAGACTCCCCCCCCCCACCCGCAAGACCTGCTCACCCCTCCACCCCTCTTTCCAAGCGAAAAATGGTGACCTATTCCTTATTTCTGGTCAGCGCTTTTCAGAGAATGAAAAGTTTATGATCTCTTCCCTTTCCTTATAACTTTTCCATTTTCTTAATTTGAGATTGAAGGATGCTATCAAAAGGTATCTAATGATCACGCGAAAGGAACTACTTTTGGAATAAGACCTATGTGGCGTGTCTTTTTTCTAAGTTTGATCCTCTCCTAGTTCCAAATGATTATTCTTCCCTCTCCCGATGTCGATAAACGAGGCTGGAATTCTGCTCATCCGGCCTTCTCCTGTAAAGAAATTCTGGACTCTTGACACTCCGAAGGAGACGGGGAGTATTGGATCGACCCCGAGAAAAGTGGAAACCCTTTGAGGGTCTATTTTGACATGGCAAGATATGGTGGTAAGTGAATAAGTCTTTTTATTTGAGACCCGAGGACTTTAACCGGAGTATATTTGACTTAGAGCAGTTTCTATTAGAACATTCTGATCTTGGCTATTCGTGCTTTCTCTACGAAGATCCTTGTTATCAGTGTTTTTTAATCGAAACCGTAAAATATTCTCGAAAGTGTTTGGTTGTCACCAGCCTGCCGATTTGAGCACAACAGGACAGCATGCATGTCATGCTTGGAATTTGACAGTGTAATAGGGTCGTTAAAGGGACAGTTAACACATCATGCCTGTATGAGGGAACAGAACGCGTCATGTGCGGGCGCTGTTTCTCGCATTTCGCCGAGTAAATAGGTGTTTTTCGTTTTTATGAAAACGTATAACTGATACCTAGTCTCTTTTTTTTCTCAAATTTTGTCATTGTTTTGATTAATTGGTAAGTTTCCTTCTTGTCGTCTAATTCTGTCTGTAATCATACTAGTGATTAAAAAAATCGGACTCCCGCTTCGCGTGTCGTACGATTTTGGTAATCATTCGTATGATTACAGACCAAATTGGACTCCACTTGGTCAGGTTACCATTATTCATATGTATATAATTCTGGTTACATGAATGTCACCAGATTACTTAGGTTGGTTTTATTTTAGGAGGTTGGCTTCTAGTGTCAAATGTTAAGTTCGGAAGCCCCCCTCCTAGGGTGTCAGTTTAGACATCATACCGCGGAATAGGTAAGTCACACCATGGTTCTGCAGAAATGTGCTATGAAAGAGCTCAGAGGACACTTGTTCTTCACTCAGCTGAGACTGAGTTCCACTGCCACAAGAAACAGGGACGCACGTTCCACATGGTCACAGCTTCCAACAGCTCTGGTGAAGCTGTGGTCCAATACTTCAGCGGTCAGGCAGATGAGCAACCGGATGCCTGTAGTTCGTTTGTGAGATTGAAGTAGGATAACAATTCTAAGTTAGCTGATATTTGCAAAGATTGGAGACTAGTAAGTAGAAAGTACTTTGTTGGAAAGTGGGGACATGGAGAAGATGAAGACAGGTTATAACGGTTTCCCGCCTTTGGACAATTAAGTATCATCCTAAGGTCCACTTGAATAACGTTGGTGACCTCAACGACATGGAATGCGATGATATCGCCTCTCAGAGTATTAACTCAATCGGCGATTTCTGGAGAGTCTTTGTTCGTTAGTTGCGTGTGACTCAGAGCTGTCTGTACCCTAAGCAACCCTTGATTGTGCGAATAACTTTAACAAACAGATAATCAAAACAAAGACGAAAACAAGAAATGCGCCGTCATCGTGACCAGCTGCAGGTTATAAGGACGTTTAAGCGTACAACCTAACTAGGTCACGTCTGACACACGCCCCTTCCTTGTGACTCACCAATAGTGCTCCACTGTTTTATCGTGTACTTATAGTTTTACATACACCACAGCCTAAAGGAGTCAATGAGATAAAAACGCGGTTTTCTATATAAAAGTTTATGCAGCTTTACTTATTTTCAAGAACAATTGAGGTTGGGTAGAGTAAGCCTTTCTCTTTTGTTTGATCACAAAGTATGTAAATATACTGATATCCTCGTGAATAAATATAAATATCAGGGAAAGATTTTTTCTTAAATCTGATAATTTGAATGAATGATTTGGTTTAATCAACTGAAATGATATTGTGAATTGGCCACAGTAAAGAACTTAAACGCTGAAGTTTCCGGCGTTAGACCTATGTCACAGCGGAAGACGAAGGGCTAACGCTCGAAACGCCAGCAAATATGTTAAAATTAGAGTTTTAAAATTCGAATAAACGCGCCATAGCATCTCCTTCATCGGTTTACTTGGCCTGTATTTGTCCGAAAAAGCAAATGATGGTGATTGTGGTCAAATAAGTGGAAAAACAAGTTGTCTGTAAATTATTAATGTTGCTGTAGGGACGTTTAGCTTATCAGTGGACGAGTTAAACAACATGTACGACTTTTGAACATAGTTCAGGTGAAACTCTGCGAAAATATACAAGCATAGTATACCGTTCGAGGATTTGTGGCGCTTTTTATGAGTAGCAAAGGTCCGTCTACAGCTACTGCCTTTGTGTTTGTGCTTGTGAAGAAATACTCAGCCCTACTATGTTAAAAGTACTCCAGTAATGTTGTAAATCTAATATTAAGAACAACTGAGGGATTCTTGGCTATTGTGTTCAATATATAAAAATGACACGAGCAGGGAACAGTAGGAAAAAAGGTTCAACTGATAATAGAAATATTTGTGTTATATTTATACTTATAGATATTTCCATTGCTTTGTTTATTAATTCCTATTTTCTTCGCTGAGTAACAACGCTGAATTCTGAATGAAAAATATATTTCTGTCATACGCCGCCGGTTTGTTTTCCTTCTTTAGAATTGAGGATTATAACAAATTAAAGGTTGCACAACTTGATCTATACCTGCGACTATCCTTAATTAGTTTGATCCGTTAAAACTCCAAGCCAAGTATCGACTCAGAGCTTGTCACAGTCTTCTTTACCCTTTTACACCCTAAGATCAGTATGCATATTCTCCATAATGTTCTCTGAAGATTTACTAAGGTTCTGACATAGAAAATTTGTCTAACAATCAAGAGTTTCTTTAGTTGCTGATCATTTCCTTTATTCTCATGACATTAATGTGTGATTCAGTGGTGATATTGTAAGGAGAAATTAGATGCTAGTCACTCTTAGGGGTTAAAGGGTTAAAGTGCCGCGGCAAGTTTTATGACTTTTTTCCCGACAGCTTTACAAAATATTTTGCATGTTAGAACGAATATTCCCGATTGTACTTTTCCTTTCCAAAGCGCTTGGCTCGTTCGAAGTCTCTCAAGGAAGTGGTAAGCTATTCGTTTAAGATTTTTCACTTATGTTTCCTTAAGAGAGGATGAAGAACATCATTCCACCCTTGGTTCTCTCATTTACAGGAGAACATGATCCTCTCATGAATCCCTCTATAACCTATAAAACCTCAAATGAGTAGTGATGTTACTGCATTAGATTAGTTTTCCGACACTGTAGATCACACTTTATGTCAGACACAAATATCAAAACTCCGACCATTCTAAAAATTTTGTGTTCTTGATAGCAACGAAAAAGTGATCAGTACTGACTATAGTTTGAAAGCCCTTCGTGAAAGCTTGAGTTGGGTTTTAGGAATTTCTCAGACTTTCCATATTCTCTCTATTCTGTCATCTTGATTGATTGATTGATCTTGTTGATTGTTGAGCGCCCCGCGGCAGCACACGCATTTCGTCTCTCTAGTTTTTTTACTGGGTTCAGCTTCCTACGGGCGCTTATTGTCCAAAACTCCACCGGCAAGCTTTTCTTCAGTGTCACCGTCTTCAAATGGCGCTAAATTACGGAAGGGCGACTTTATTTTCTATCCTTTCGACCATGTCCATCTCGCAACTATTGAGTCCGGCAGTTTGGACAGTCGGGCGGAGCGTTTGAATAGGAGAGCTATAACTACACTCGCATCAAATTCAAGTTCGGGGCAACCATCAGTTCAAATGAGTTATTCTGGGTTTTTGGAGCAAAATGTGAACAAAGTGACCGGTAATTTGCATTCTGAAGTCAGTGAATAAAATATTCACTCTGACACCTGTCGCCGAACTACCAACTATGTTGTTGTTGAACACAGTCCATTGTTGCCAATACAAAGGACCGTTCACCAATGCTAACTCTTTGCCATGCTAATGTGCTAGCTGTAAAGTCCAAAACTGCTTGTTTACGGGAATACATCAGCTCCACTGATATGGACATATTTTCGCTCACTGAAACCTGGTTAACAGGGAAGGATACTGCAGCAAAACTTGAGATTTATTCCCCGGAATCTCATTCATTCATTCAGCAAGATTGGAATGGGAGGCGTGGTGGTGGAACTGGACTGTTGTTCAAGAAAGCCATCGATGTGAAAAAGATTGCTGCAGTGGAGAAATTGTTGAGTTTTCAGAGTGGCGAGTTACTTTAACTCGCTAAGGGCTAAGCTAGTTGTTGTTTATCGCCCGCCGTATTCTGAGGCACACCCCATCACGCCTCGTGTGTTTCTTGAGGATCGCATTCCATTTACTCTTACATTTCACCCTCACAACCACGCAGTTAAATCTATCATTCTTAAAAATTTTAAATTACTCCAAAACGATTCAGAGACTGGCACTATCTTTTCGCAACCCCCACTTATTTCATTCAAACGTGACAAAAACATAGGCAACTTTTTAGTCAGGAGTTCATTTCAAACCAATGACCAATCTGGAACTTTTAAATGCGCTCGCTCACGATGCAAAACTTGTCCTTTCATTCACAACGTACAGAAAATATCGGGACCCAAAAGATCCATTAAGATCATTGATCACTTTACGTGTACCTCCGCCAATGTTATTTACTGCATAACTTGCACTTATTGCAATAAGTTATACATCGGCGAGACAGGAAGACGACTGGGTGACCGATTCCGAGAACACCTTCGCGATGTGGAAATAAATGACAAGGACGCATCCAAGCCAGTCGCTAGACACTTTAATCTTCCTTATCATTCTAAACAGCATATGGCAGTTTGCGGCCTTTCCTTACATCTAGGCAGTTCGGAAAGCCGTAAAACACTAGAACAAAAATTTATATTTCAAATCGGCACCCTTAATCCCCACGGAATCAACGAGCGCTTTTCATTCAACTAATTTATTCCTGTTTTTTCGTCATCATATTCCCACCAATGGCGTAGCTCCACTTTCTACATATAAATCCATACACAACCCACAATTCTTCTAATCGCTCTGACGAAGGGCTAACGCTCGAAACGTCAGCTTTTTTACTCTTTACGGTGGCTAATTTACGTTTTCAACCCAGTTGTTAACACTAAATTACCTTCTATACTCTCCCACCGACGCAGCACCACAGTTTCTTTAGAAACTTACCCCTTCATTCATTTGTTTCTTGAGGAGTTTGGCTCTTATCTCGA
>NC_142679.1:16958795-16988795 GCF_964200805.1 Pocillopora damicornis | reverse complement strand
GTTACAACTTGAGAGGCAATTCTGTCAGTTTTCATCTCTCTCTGTTGCATCCCATTACATCCTGTTTGCTGTTTTTCATTAGTCGAATTTAGCTTTGTTTGGTGGGGAAAAGTTGTTATGGATTCCAAATGCGACTAATTGATACTCTTAAAGGGTGCAAGACAAAAGAAGTCCGGATATTAAAAAGAATCCGAATAATCGAGGTTTTTCTCAATTAAAGTCAAACGCCCCCACGTTTTACTCGATTGCGAAGAACCACTAAGCCCCCCGGGAAAACAACAAATTGAACTTTCAACTCTCACGTGATAATGTGTGTGCCATCCTGCGTACAAAAAGTAAATTTTGGCAGTCATATTCGAGTTGGGAGGTATATATGAGGAAATACTTTAAAGATTAAAATGACTGGTCTCACGGGAAACAATGAGGATTGCCCCGCAATGGAAACAAAATTCATTGTTTCCCATGGAGTCAGTCATTAGTCACTTTTTTTTACCAACTTTGCCAGATGTCTGTATTAGAATTGTCTGGAAGCAAAAGTAAACAATATTGGTAGGGTAGCTAGAGTGCAAATTATGAGAGAATAATCAGAGCATCTAAAGAAATAAATGTTTCTTAGCATATTAGCTTCGGTTATCAGATTTAACGTGTACGGAATGGTACGGCAGATATACCTACAAATTGTGACTATTTAAATGTACATAAATGTACGAGTCAGAACTTAGGAAGAAATTCTGTCACTTTTCATTTCAGAAAAAACTTTTTAAGTTGAAATTACACCCTGCAGCTCTTTTTCATTAGGCGGATTTAGCTTTGTTTGGTGGGAAAAAGTTCTTATGGATCCCAAATGCGACTTATTGATACTCATAAAGGGTGCAGGACAAAACAAGTTCGGATAATAAAAAGAATCCGAATAATCGCGGTTTTTCTCTATTAAAGTCAAACGCCCCCACGTTTTACTCGAATGTAAAGAGTCGGTAAAACGAGTCGTGATCAGTACTTCGTGCAAAACTGACCCATGCATAATTTATGTATGAGTTCTCAAGCTGTTTCTATTCATTTCTATAATTTTCATTGTTACCCAAGGTTCGATAAAATTGTATGAAAAGTTTATAAAAAAGTTTTTCAATACAAAAATACGAGAGAAGCGGAAAAAAACTGAAGGTAAGAATATACTGGTTTCAAGGAGTAACCAAGTCATTCAATTTAGAGAAAATTGGTTAATTTAAACTTCAGAAGAAAATTGATCTCTAACTTTGACAACATCATAAATCTTGCATAGTCAGCCGCTTCGATAAATACGTTTGAGTGAGAAGTATATATACAAAAGACCTTTACTACCGCATAAACGTGAGAAGGAAAGTCGAGGAAAAGTAAGAAAAGGAAGGTGAGTGTGAGTGAGAAACTCGATGTATTTACTTACTATCGGGTGAGTGACTTGTGCAAGCCAGCGGACAAGAATTAATCCTTAACAGGGAAGATTCCTTATATTACTCGGTAGTTTAAAAAGCGCTCGTATTCTTTCGCTGAGTCAGACAAAGTGTAATTAACAAAACTCTAAATTCACAATCAAAACTATTTGTTGCATCTAAGAAAGGAGAAGGTCAACATTTGTCTCTTTCTTTCAAATTACAGGATGAGAGGACATCTAGTTGGTTTCCATTTCTGTCCCATTCTGTTGAGTGGTGTTGCATTGTTTCTTGTGGCTTTCAGTTCGTCTTTGCACACTGACTTGAGCAGGGACGAGGTTTTCGAGAGAGTTGAAGGTAACACGTGAATGTGTTATACCTCCTAAAACAGTGATATTTTTTTCCGACGGGATGTGAATGTTTCAAGCGCTAAGGGCGAAAACTCGGATCGGATGACAGATTTTGGCTGTGTCAAAATATACTTTACATGATCCCTCCCCTCCCCCCCCCCCCCTAATTAAGGCTCTGTGACATTCTTACAATCCTGTAGTAAATTTTCATTCTTCCCCCTTTATACTCTGTTGGCCACAGCAGTTCGCCCTAGAAAAAAATATAAGGTCGCCCCAAAATCGGGTGAAAACAACGGGAACTTTCTACGCGCAACTCTCATATCTCTCAGGGCTTCTTCAATTTTACCTTTGTACGATATCAAGAATCAAGATGACTTCTTAAGACAGGGTAATTAACTACACACAAACTGTATTATTAAAGTATCCAAAATAAACTAAGTGATGAGAACATGAAACACCACTGTGTTGTTTTTCAAGGATTTGAGCTAATTGGTCACATCACCAAGATATTATATGCTGACGAAATAAGCTGTGGATTGAGTTGCCTTCGAGATGAAAACTGCCAATCTTACAACAGCAAATCTGATGCTAGTGATGCAAAGAAGGAATGTCAACTGAGTAATCAAACCAAAAAATCAAGTCCGGAAAACCTGAGGCGTAACCCACGTTCTATTTATTATCATGGAAGAGGTACTGTTGAGTAAGGTGCTAAACATTATGGAAAAGTTAGTGGAGGTGGGGGTAGGGGGGGTATGAAGGGTCGGAGTATTTTGGTTGTCACAATAAAGTTTTCCTGATCCTTCCATAACGTTCCAAATTATTCTATCGATCTTCCTCATTGGCAGTCAATTTTCTTTAGTACCACCTATAATCTCTATTAGCGACGACTGATCCCCTCTCCATTCCCTTTGAAAACAATGATATTCCCCCCTAAGACCAAGGGTCAAAAAGTCAAAACTTCTGATTAGCCCTTTTCAGAGCTCTGTTCCCGAGAGAATATGAAGTTATAAAAATCTCTTGCTTTTCCTTATAATGATAGGTTTTCCATTTCCTTAATTTAAATTTAAATTTCCAAAATCAAAAGCTATCTAATAATTACGCGAAAGGAACTACTTATGGAATAAGACCTCTGTGGCGTGTTTTGTTTCTTAGTTTGATCCTCTCCTCGTTCCAAATGATCATTCTTCCCTTTTCCTATGCAGATAAACGAGGTTGGGATTCTGCTCATCCGGCTTTCTCCTGTAAAGAAATTCTGGACTCTGGACACTCCAAAGGAGACGGGGAGTATTGGATCTACCCAGAGAAGAGTGGAAACCCTTTGAAGGTCTATTGTGACATGTCAAGATCTGGTGGTAAGAGAATGAATTGTTTTTTTGAGACACGAGAAATTCAACAGGAGTATATTTGACTCGGAGCATTTTCTATTGGAACGTTCTGGTCTTGGCTATTCTTGCTTTCTCAACAAAGATCCTTCTTATGTTTTGAATCAAAAGTATAGCAGAATTATCGAAAATGATTGGTTATCATCAGCAGGCCGATTTGAGCACTAATAGGACAGTGTACGCGTCATACTTGTGATTGGACGGTGTAATAGGACCGTTGAAGGGACAGTTAACGCGTCATGCCTGTGTGAGTGGACAGAACGCATTATGTGCGCGCTGTTGTCTCGCATTTCGCCGAGTAAACTGTTGTTTTTCGTTTTTATGAAAACGTATAACCAATGTCCAGTTTCTTCTCAAATTTTGTCATAGTTTTAATTAATTGGTAACAGGCCGTCTTGTCGTCTAATTCTGTCTGTAATGATACGAGTGATTAACAAATCGGACTCCCGCTTTGCGGTCGTACGATTCTGTAAATCACTAAATGATAACTGACGTAATGATTACACGTACGATTACAGACCCAATTGGACTCCACTCGGTCCTGTTACCATTTAATATGTTCAAAATTCTAGTTTCATGGATGTCACCAGATGATTTAGGTTTGTTTTATTTTAGGAGGTTGGCTTCTGGTGTCAAATGTTGAGTTCGGAAGTCCCTCTCCTAAGGTTTCAGTTGAGACATCATACCGTGGAATAGGTAAGTCACACATGGTTCTGCAGAAAAGTGCCATGAAAGAGCTCAGAAGACACTTGTCCTTCACTCAGCTGAGATTCCACTGCCACAAGAAACAGGGACGCACATTCCACGTGGTCACAGCTTCCAACAGCTCAGGCGAAGCTGTGGTCCAGTACTTCAGCGGTCAGACAGATGAGCAACCGGACGCCTGTGGTTCGTTTGTGAGATTGACGTTGGATGACAATTCCGAGTTAGCTGGCATTTGCAAAGAATGGGGTCGACTAGTAAGTGGAGAGGTCCGGGTTGGAAAGTGGGGACATGGTGAAGATCAAGGGAGGCTATACTGGTATCCCGTCTTTAGAAAAAACAAGTATTGGCTTAGGGTCCAACTGCATAACGTTGACGACCTCAGAAAAATGGAATGTGATGATGACTCCCGTAACAATGTTGACACAAACGGTGATTTCTGGAGAGTCTTTGTTCGTTAGTTGCGTCTATCTGTACACCAAGCAACCCTTGACTGTGCGAATAACAGTAACAAACGAATAAAGCAAAATAAAAAAATGCACCGTTACACTCATCAGGTTATAAGATTGTTTTTCGTTTCCATTTCGGGGCAAGGGAAAGCAATCCTCACTGTTTCCCGTGGGGCCATCTATTTTAATTTTAATTTTTGAAAATATTTTCTTATATTTCTCAAACCGAATATGACTGTAAAAATCACTTTTTGTACGTGGCTGGCACACACATTTGCCGCGGTTTCACGGTGAACAACCTTATCGCGCTAGAGTCGAAAGTTAGAGTTGTTGTCTCCCCAGGGGTTTAGAGAATTTTGTTCACCCTAGAAAGTTAGTGTATTTTGATTCACGGCGCGTGACATATTCAACCGTCCAATCAAAAAACCTATTTGAGTTGAGAGATACATAACGATAAAATTTTCACAACTGCTTAAATAAAAGGTTGAACTAGTGACCACGTCAACCTCAACGTTAAGTTGAAGGACTCTAAACATGATTGGCTAGTTGATCGGATCGCGAGCGTCGCACGTGAATACTAAAAATTCCAGAGGAAGAGGAAAGGACACTTTGCAGTTCGAAAAAAACTCACTACTGACACAAGAAAATTTCAACGACCTGTTTGATATGGCGGGAAGCCATTGAGAAAAACCATGCTTAGCACAAGAGGTCGAGCCTAGCTGGTAAATCTCCCGGACAATAAAAAAGTAATCATACAGATTTTGACCTTCAACCCCTCGGGGACTGGGGAAGGGTTTTATTCCACTTTTCAGACATGACACGAGTTTTTACACTGTAACCAATCACAATAAAATAAATTTTAATTTTCAATGATTGAGAGATTTATATCAAACATAATAACCGGGCATTTTGAGCTTCTCACAAGTCAAGAACTATATTATGCTTTTGGCACCCATAAGCTCCTTTTCCTTCGGGGTTTCAGTCGGCTCAAATCTCGATATCAGCAATTTCATTTGCCCTTTGGAAGAAAACGTTGCCGTTGTTGGCGGACCAGGGCAGGTTATGTAAGGGCTCTTTTCAAACCGCATGCAGTTTACAATTAGGAGGCTAAAATAATCGTCATTCCATACAGAGGGGGTTGTCCTACCATATCGAAGGTCTCTGTGTCAGGAAGTCCACTAAACTCACACGAGCAACAATCTCGCTAAGAAGTTGAGACTGGACATTGCATGTTTAAAGACCAGTGGTATCTATGTTCTCTCAGTGATACAATGCCGATGCCTCGTGTTCAGATTTGCTCGATTGTTCATGACAAAATAATGTAAACGAATAATATGACTCATGTTTGTTGTATTTAGCCGATTGTCGAGAGAGGATTGTCCGTTAATTTTTCTAGTTTTTAATTTAATTCTTACCGGCCTTACGCCTAACCATGGTAAGAATTCTCCATTTTAGTACCTCAAGATAAAATAAGAATCTGAAATAAAAGGAATGACAAAAATACAGATAAAATGCATCATTTTATGCAACAGCACATTTAAAGTATAGACAGTCAGAATCATAGCTAGGAAACGTAATAAAGCGATTCATTGTTTCAAGACGACGAAACTACAACTAAAGGGCGCCTAAAAACTATAAAAACTATAGGATTGTGACGTAAGACTCCACATAGACTGTTCCATTTCAAGCTTGACTTGTCCATTCCACTTTTGTATTTTTGGCGGTTACGGCGTAAACCAACTGCTGTAACACTAAACCATTACGGTTTGTACTAAACCTTTTGTCGTCACGCTAAACCATTTCACTTTACGGTGAATGGATTGATGCGATACTAAGCCATTACAGCTTAATATTAACCATTTGCAGATAGCTTTAGCCATTTCACACTACTCTCATTTGTGTCAAGTCGCTGAACCAAATTAAAGTACAGTTAGCTGAACCGTTTCTCATTTCGACACAGAGTTGAGTAACGTGTGCAAGTCAACGGACAAGTTTTAATCCTTAGCAGGGAAGGTTCCTTTATATTAGCTGGTAGTTTAAAAAGCGCTGTTAGTCTTTCGCCGAGTCAGACAAAGTGTAATTAACAAAACCCTAAATTCACAATCAAAACTACTTGTTGCATCAAAAAAGGGAAAGCGAGACATTACATTCTTTCTCTCAAATTGCAAAATGAGAGGACACTTAGTTGGTTTCCATTTCTGTCCCATTCTGTTGAGTGGTGTTGCTTTGTTTCTTGTGACTTTCGTCTTTGCACACTGACTTAAGCAGGGACGAGGTTTTCAAGAGAGTTGAAGGTATCACGTGAATGTGTTATACCTCTGTTATAACACCATGATATTTTTTTCCAACGTTTTGTACACTTCTGATCCCCCTTTATACTCTGTTGGCCACAACAAATCCCTCTTTCCGACGGAATGTGAATGTGTCAGGTGCCATGGGCGAAAGTCGGATCGGATGACAGATTTTGGCTAAAAATTCAGTCCGGAAAACTTGAGGCGTAACCTACGTTTTACTTATTATGGAAGAGGTGCTGTCGATTAAGATGCTTAACCTTAAGAACAAGTCACATTTATATCACCTGGGTAGGGGTGGGGGGGGGGGGAAGGAGGGAGAGGGAAAGGTCACAGCATTTTTGTTGTCACAATAAGTCGAGTCAGTCAATTTTCTTTGGTCACGCCTTTAAACTCTGTCAGCGACGACTGATCCTACCTCCGTTCCATTTGTAAACCAGGAGACCCCCCCACCACCCGCAAGACCCGCTCACCCTCCAACCCCTCTTTCCAAGCGAAAAATGGTGACCTATTCCTTACTTCTGCTCAGCGCTTTTCAGAGAATGTAAAGTTTATGATCTCTTGCCTTTCCTTATAACTTTTCCATTTTCTTAATTTGAGATTGAAGGATGCTATGGATACTACAAATATTTCCAAAATCAAAAGCTATCTAATGATCACGCGAAAGGAACTACTTTTCGAATAAGACCTATGTGGCGTGTTTTGTTTCTAAGTTTGATTCTCTCCTCGTTCCAAATGGTTATTCTTCCCTCTTCCGATGTTGATAAATGAGGCTGGAATTCTGCTCATCCGGCCTTCCCCTGTAAAGAAATTCTGGACTCCTGACACTCCAAAGGAGACGGGGAGTATTAGATCGACCCCGAGAAAAGTGGAAACCCTTTGATGTCAAGATATGGTGGTAAGTGAATAAGTCTTTTTATTTGAGACACGAGGACTTTAACTGGAGTATATTTGACTTGGAGCAGTTTCTATTAGAACATTCTGATCTTGGCTATTTGTGCTTTCTCTTCGAAGATCCCTGTTTTCAGTGTTTTTTAATCGAAACCGTAAAATATTCTCGAACGTGTTTGGTTATCACCAGCCTGCCGATTTGAGCACAACAGGACAGCACACACGTCATGCTTGCAATTTGACAGTGTAATAGGACCGTTAAAGAGACAGTTAACACGTCATGCCTGTATGAAAGAGCTCAGAAGGCGCTTGTTCTTCACTCAGCTGAGACCGACTTCCACTGCCAGAAGAAACAGGGACGCACATTCCACATGGTCACAGCTTCCAACAGCTCTGGTGAACCTGTGGTCCAATACTTCAGCGGTCAGACAGGTGAGCAATTGGATGCCTGTGGTTCGTTTGTGAGATTTAAGTAGGATGAAAATTCTAAGTTAGCTGGCATTTGCAAAGATTGGGGGCTAGTAAGTGGAAAGTACTTTTTTGGAAAGTGAGGACGTGGAGAATTGAAAGCAGGTTATACCGGTTTCCCGCCTTTGGTCCACTTAAATAACGTTGGTGACCTCAACGACATGGAATGCGATGATATCGCCTCTTAGACTATTGACTCAATCGACGATTTCTGGAGAGTCTTTGTTCGTTAGTTGCGTTTGTCTCAGAGCTGTCTGTACCCTAAGCAACGCTTGATTGTGCGAATAACTTTAACAAACGAATAATCAAAACAAAGACGAACACAAGAAATGCGCCGTCACCGTGACCAGCTGCACGACGTTTAAGCGCTCAAATATCTAGTTAGGTCACATGTCTGGCGCTCGCTTCTTCCTTGTGGTAGGCTTACCGACGGTGCTCCACCGTTTGTATCATGTAGTTATAGTTTTACATGCACCGCACCGCATCCTAAAGGAGTCAATGAGATAAACACGGTTTTCTATGTAGTAGTTTATGTTGCTTTACTAATTTCAAAGAACAATTAAGGTTCGAAGAGTTAGCCTTTCCGTTTTGTTTAGTCACGGAATATGCAAATATACTGATTTCTGCGTGAATATAAATAAATATTAGGGCAAGGTGTTTTTTTAAATCTGACAATTTGTTATTTCATCCATTTCAAAGTCAAATCGTTCAAGTTTTCGAGAGCAACAGGAACTTTGTCTGAAGTATAAAGGGGGTAAGTTTTGAGAGAAACAGTAGTGCCGTGTCGGTGGGGAAGTATGACAAAATAATTTGGTTTTATCAACTTAATTATTAACGTAAATTGGCCACCATAAAGAGCTTAAAAGCTGACGTTTTGAGTGTTAGACCTTTGTTAGAGCGAATGACGTTTCGTATGCATTTATTATCAGGAGATGAATGTCGCACGCTCTTGTTTGAATTCTCAGTCGAATGAAGCGCCTTGTCTGTCGATCACGTAATCAGCGTGCATGTGAAAGAATCGCCAGAGGATTGTGAATTGCAGTGTTATTTAGAGGATGATTGTATGTCGATCAACATCGGAATAATGGGGGATGAAACGTACTATTGTGAATTGAGTGACTCAGATCATGTTGTACATCCTCGAGATCTTGAAAATCAGAAAGACGTTATTTACAGATCAGTACAGATGAGAATTTGTCGATTCAACTGACGGATCAATTTTTCTGTCAATCTTATTCCGTAAGCGGATGCATTCACATTAGTTTTTAGAACTCTTTCGTTTCCAAAGGCCTGTAAGGATTAAATATAAATCTGGAAAAGTGAACAAACAATCCTCTCTGGAGAATTAACTCATAGAACAGACATGAGTTCTGGTTACTATTTGTTTACAGTATTTTGTCATGCTCGCGATCGAGGCATCGGCATTGCATCACTGAGAGAACATAGATGCCACTGGTTTTCAAACAATCAATGGCCAGTCCCAACCCCCTAGCGAGATTGTCGCTCGTGTGAGTTCAGTGGACTTTCTGATACAGAAACCTTTGATATGATAGGAGAATCCCCTCGTATGGAATGGCGACTATTTTAGCCTCTTAATTGTAAACGTGCATGCGGTATGAAAAGAGCTCCCACATAGCCTACTCCGGTCCACCACAACGGCAACGTTTACTTCTAGGGGGCATCTAACGTTGCTAATATCGGGATTTCAGTCGACTGAAACTTGAAGGAAAAGTAGCTTATGGGTGTTAAAAGCATAATATAATTCTTGACTTGTAGAGAGCTCTGAACGCGACATTTATGCATTTCCCAACTTAAATACGTCTTTTGATTGAAGGGCTGAACATGTCGCAAGTCGTGAATCAAAATACACTTACTTTCTAGGATAAAAAAATTCACTAGGCCCCCGGGGAAACAATGACTTGACTTTCAACTGCGACGTGATGCAATGCCAACTAAAATACGTCTTTTGATTGGAGGGCTGAACATGTCGTGAGTCGTGAATCAAAATACACTTACTTTCTAGGATAAACAAAATTCACTAGGCCCCCGGGGAAACAACGACTTGACTTTCGACTCCCACATGATAAGGTCGTTCACCGTGAAACCGCAGCAAATGTGTGTGCCAGCCTGCCTATAAAAATTATTTTTTGCCGTCATTTTCGAGTTGGGATGTATGAGAAACACTTTAAAAAATGAAAATTAAAGTGACTGGCCCCACGGCAAACAGTGAGGATTGCTTTACCTTGCCCTACCAGGGCAACAAACTCACTGTATCCCTTGGAGTTGGTCATTAGTCACTTATTTTACCAACTTTGCCAGGTGTCTACATTATAATTGTCTGGAAGCGAAAGTAAACACTATTAGTAGGGTAGCTAGAGGGCAAAAGATGAGAAATGATTAGGACGTCTGAAAAAACAAATGTTTCCCAGCATATTGGCTTCTGTTGCCAATTTTAACGTGCACGAGTCAAAAATAGGAACGCAGAAATACATGTATGGTACAGCAGATATATCTACAAATTATGACTCATAAATGTATGAGTTAGAAGGTGATAGGGAATTCTGTCACTTTTCATCTCTCTCTGTTGAAATTACATCCTGTAGCTCTTTTTTATTAGGCGAATTTCGCTTTGTTTGGTGGGAAAAAGTTGTCATCGATCCCGAATGCGACCAATCGATACTCATAGAAATCCTTGTGCAAGAGAAAAGAGGTTCGGAAAAAAAAGAAAAATCCGAATGATCGAGGTTGTTTCTATTAATGTTAAACGCCCCCACGCTTTAATTGAATGTAAAGAAATGTTAATCACAAATGTTAGTCGTGATCAGTACTTCGTTCAAAGCTGACTATTGCTTGATTTACGAAAGGGGTTCTCAAGCTGTTTCTTTTTATTTTTTTTTTTTAATTATTGTCTCAAGTTTCATTAAAATTGTATGAAAAGCTGATAAAAGATTTTTTCAATAGAAAAATACGAGAGGAGTGGAAAGAAACTGAAGGTCAGAATATACTGGTTTCAAGGAGGAACCAAGTCATTCAATTTGGAAAAAATTGGTTAATTTAAAGTTAAGAAGAAGATTGCTTTCCAACTTTTATAACAACATAATAAAAACAATCCGAGTAATCTAGGTTTGTTTCTAGCTAAATGCCCTCACGCTTTACTCAAATGTAAGAAACGCTAACCTCCAGCCGTGATCAGTTCTTCGTGCAAAGTTCACTGATGCATAATTTATGTATGGGTTCTTAAGCTGTTTCTATTTTTTTCTTTTAATCATTGTCTCAAGTTTCATTAAAATTGTATAAAAAGTTGAAAAAAGAGCTTTTCAATATAAAAATACGAGAGGAGTGGAAGGAAACTGAAGGTAAGAATATACTGGTTTCAAGAAGATTGTTCTCTAAGTTTGATAACAACATATTAATCTTGAATATTAAGCCACTTGGATAAATACGTTTGAGTGAGAAGTATAAATACAAAAGACCTTTACTACCGCATAAACGTGAAAGAAAAGTCGAGTCGTGATCAGTACTTCGTGCAAAACTGACCCATGCATAATTTATCTAAGGGTTCTCAAGCTGTTCCTATTCATTTCTATAACTTTCATTGTTACCCAAGGTTCATTAAAATTGTATGAAAAGTTGATGGAAGAGTTTTTCAATGCAAAAATACGAGAGGAGTTGAAAGAAACTGAAGGTAAGAATATATTGGTTTCAAGGAGTAACCAAGTCATTCAATTGGGAGAAAATTGGTTAATTTAAACTTCAGAAGAAGATTGCTCTCTAACTTTGACAACAACATAAATCTTGAATAGTCAGCCGCTTCGATAAATATGTTTGAGTGAGAAGTATATATACAAAAGACCTTTACTACCGCATAAACCTGAGAAGAAAAGTCGAGGACTAGTAACAAAAGGAAGGTGAGTGTGAGTGAGAAACTTGATGTATTTACTTACTATCGGATGAGTAACTTTTGCAAGCCAGCGGACAAGAAATAATCCTCAGCAGGGAAGATTCCTTTATATGACTTGGTAGTTTAAAAAGCGCTCGTATTCCTTCGCTGAGTCAGACAAGGTGTAATTAGCAAAACCCTAAATTCACAATCAAAACTATTTGTTGCATCTAAGAAGGGAGAAGAGCAACATTTGTCATCTGTTTTTCTTTCTCAAATTACAGGATGAAAGGGCATCTAGTTGGTTTCCATTTCTGTCCCGTTCTGTTGAGTGGTGTTGCTTTGTTTCTTGTGGCTTTCAGTTCGTCTTTGCACACTGACTTGAGCAGGGACGAGGTTTTCGAGCGACTAGAAGGTAACACGTGAATGTGTTATATCTCCCAACACAGTGGTATTTTGTTCCAATGGGATGTGAGTGTTTCAAGTGCCATGGGCGAAAACTGGGATCGGATGACACAGATTTTGATCCCTCCCCCCCCGTGACATTCTTACAATCCCCCTAATTGGTAGTACATTTCCATTCTTCCCCTTTTATACTCTGTTAGCCACAGCCGTTCGCCCTGGAAAAAAATATAAGATCGCCCCAAAATTGGGTAAAAACAACAGGAACTTTCTACGTGCAACTCTCATAACTTTCAGGGCTTCTTCATATTCACCTTTGAACGATATCAAGAGTCAAGATGACCTCTTAAGATAGGGTAGTTAACTACACACAAACTGTATTCTGAAAGTATCCAAAATAAACTGAGTGATGAGAACATTAAACACGATTGTGTTGTTTTTCAAGGATTTGAGCTAATTGGTCACATTACCAAGACATTATATGCTGACGAAATAAGCTGTGGCTTGAGTTGCCTTCGAGATGAAAACTGCCAATCTTACAACAGCAAATCCGATGCTAGTGATATAAAGAAGGAATGTCAACTGAGTAATCAAACTAAAAAATCAAGTCCGGAAAACCTGAGGTGTAACCCACGTTCTACTTATTATGGAAGAGGTACTGTTGAGTAAGGTGCTTAACATTATGGAAAAGTTAGAGGAGGTGGGAGGGTATGAAGGGTAGGAGTATTTTGGCTGTCACGATAAAGTTTTCCTGATCCTTCCATAACGTTCCGAATTATTCTATCGATCTTCCTCATTGGCCGCCAATTTTCTTTAGTCCCACTTTTAAACTCTGTTAGCGACAACTGATCCCCTCTCCATTCCCTTGGAAAAAATGATATCCCCCCAAGACTCTCCCACCCCTCCCACCTCCTCTTTCCATGGCCAAGTCAAAAATGGTGACCTATTTCTTACTTCTGATTAGCGCTTTTCAGAGCTCTCTCATGTCACGTGTACATCCATGTATAATCTTTCCCGAGAGAATATGAAGTTAAAAATCTCTTGCTTTTCCTTATAATGACAAGTTTTCCATTTTCTTAGTTTGAATTGAAAGATGCTATGGATCCTACAAAGATTTATAAAATCAAGAGCTATCTAACAATTACGCGAAAGGAACTACTTATGGAATAAGACCTCTGTGGCGTGTTTTGTTTCTTAGTTTGATCCTCTCCTCGTTTCAAATGATTATTCTTCCCTTTTTCTATGCAGGTAAACGAGGTTGGGATTCTGCTCATCCGGCTTTCTCCTGTAAAGAAATTCTGGACTCTGGACACTCCAAAGGTAAACGAGGTTGGGATTCTGCTCATCCGGCCTTTTCCTGTAAAGAAATTCTGGACTCTGGACACTCCAAAGGAGACGGGGAGTATTGGATCGACCCTGAGAAGAGTGGAAACCCTTTAAAGGTCTATTGTGACATGTCAAGATATGGTGGTAAGAGAATGAATTGTTTTTTTGAGACACGAGAACTTCAACAAGAGTATATTTGACTTGGTGCAGTTGTTATTGGAACGTTCTGGTTTAGCTATTCTTGCTTTCTCTACCAAGATCCTTCTTGTGTTTTGAATCAAAACTACAGCAGAATTCTCGAAAGTGATTGGTTATCATCAGCCGGCCGATTTGATCACTAACCGGACAATGTACACGTCATATTTGTAATTGAACAGTGTAATAGGACCGTTAAAGGGACAGTTAACGTGTCATGCCTGTGTGAGTGGACAGAACGCGTCATGTGCGCGCTGTTGTCTCGCATTTCGCCGAGTAAACTGTTGTTTTTCGTTTTTATGAAAACGTATAACCGATGTCTAGTTTCTTTCTCAATTTTTGTCATAATTTTGACTAATTGGTAACAGGCCTTCTTGTCGTCCAATTCTGTCTGTAATGATACGAGTGATTAGCAAATCGGACTCCCGCTTTGGGGTCGTAAGATTCTATAAATCACTCGTATGATTAGAGAACGAATTGGACTCCACTCGGTCCTGTTACCATTTAATATGTCCAAAATTCTAGCTACCTGGATGTCACCAGATAATTTAGGTTTGTTTTATTTTAGGAGGTTGGCTTCTGGTGTCAAATGTTGAGTTTGGAAGTCCTTCTCCTAAGGTGTCAGTTGAGACATCATACCATGGAATAGGTAAGTCACACATGGTTCTGCAGAAAAGTGCCATTAAAGAGCTCAGAGGACACTTGTCCTTAACTCAGCTGAGATTCCACTGCCGCAAGAAAGAGGGACGTACATTCCACGTGGTCACAGCTTCCAACAGCTCAGGTGAAGCTGTGGTCCAGTACTTCAGCGGTGAGACAGATGAGCAACCGGACGCCTGTGGTTCGTTTGTGAGATTGACGTGGGATGACAATTCCAAGTTAGCTGGCATTTGCAAAGATTGGGGACTAGTAATTGGAAAGTACTTTGTTGGAAAGTGGGGACATGGTGAAGATCAAAACAGGCTATACCGGTTTCCCGTCTTCAAAAGAAACAAGTATCACCTTAGGGTCCAACTGCATAACGTTGACGATCTCAAAAAAATGGAATGTGATGATGGCATCGGTACCAATGATGACACAAACGGCGATTTCTGGAAAGTCTTTGTTCGTTAGTTGCGTCTATCTGTACACCAAGCAACCCTTGACTGTGCGAATAACAGTAACAAACCAATAAAGCAAAATAAAGAAAGATGCACCGTTACACTCATCAGGTTATAAGTATTTTTTTTCGTTCCATTTCGGGGCAAGGGAAAGCAATCCTCATTGTTTCCCGTGGGGCCACTTATTTTAATTTTTATTTTGAAAATATTTTCTGATACATCCCAAACCGAATATAACTGCCAAAAATCTATTTTTGTACGTAGGCTGGCACACACATTTGCCGCGGTCTCACGGTGAACAACCTTATCGCGCGAGAGTCGAAAGTTAAAGTTGTTGTCTCCTCGGGGACTTCGTGAATTTTATTCACGTTAGAAAGTAAGAGTATTTTTATTCACGGCGCGTGACATATTCAACCATCCAATCAAAAAACCTATTTGAGTTGAGAGGTACGTAACGATTAAATTTTCACAACTGCTTCCTTCTAAATAAAACGAACTAGTGACCACGTCAACCTCAATGTTAAGTTAAAGGACTCTAAACATGATTGGCTAGTTGATCGGATGGCAAGCGTCGCGCGTGAATACTAAAAAATTCCAGAGGAAGAGGAAGGTACACTTTGCAGTTCGAAAAAAGTTCACTACTGACACAAGAAAATTTCAATGACCTGTTTGAAATGGCAGGAAGCCACTAAGAAAAACCATGCTTAGCACGAGAGGTCGAAGCTAGCTGGGAAATCTCCCGGACGATAAAAAAATAATCATCCAGATATTGACCTTCAACCCCTCAGGGACTGGGGAAGGGTTTTATTCCACTTTTTAGACATGACACGAGTTTTTATACTGTAACCAATCACAATCGAAGAAATTTCAATTTTCAATGATTGAGAGGTTTATATCAAACATAATAACCGGGCATTATATATATATATATATATATATATATATATATATACATATATATATATTTTTTTTTAATCGTGTTCAGAGCTTCACACAAGTCGAGGACTATATTACGCTTTTAGCACCCATAAGCTCCTTTTCCTTCGGGTTTTCAGTCGACTCAAATCTCGACATCAGCAACGTCATGTGCCCTTTGGAAGAAAACGTTGCCGTTGTGGCGGACCAGGGCAGGTTATGTAAGGGCTCTTTTCATACCGCATGCAGTTTACAATTAGGGGGCTAAAATAATCGTCATTCCATACAGAGGGGGTTGTCCTACCATATCGAAGGTCTCTGTGTCAGGAAGTCCACTGAACTCACACGATCAACAACCTCGCTAAGAGGTTGAGACTGGACATTGTATGTTTAAAGACCAGTGGTATCTATGTTCTCTCAGTGATACAATGCCGATGCCTCGCGTGCAGATTTGCTCGATTGTTCGTGACAAAATACTGTAAACGAATAATAGCTATGACTCATGTTTGTTGTATTTAGCTAATTGTTGAGAGAGGATTGTCCGTTCATTTTTCTAGTTTTTAATTTAATCCTTACCGGCTTTACGCCTAACCATGGTTAAATTCTCCATTTGACTACCTCAAGATAAAATAAAAATCTGAAATAAAAGGAATGACAAAAATACCGATAAAATGCATCATTTTACGGGACAGCACACTTACAGTCTAGACAGTCAGAGCTATGGCTAGGAAACGTGATGAAGTGATTCATTGCTTTAAGACGACTAACCTACAACTAAAGGGCGCCTAAAAACTTCAAAACAATTTTATAGCTTTTATAGCTAAAAACTACATGGTTATAAATAGTTTATAGTGAAAACTGCTGTACTTTAGATGGAGAATTCTTACCATGGTTACGTGTGACCATGGTAAGAATTCTCCATTTTACTCCCTCAAGATAAATAAAGAATAAAGTTAAAATTCATCATTTTACGCAACAGCACATTTAAAGTCTAGACAGTCAGAATCATAGCTAGGAAACGTAATAAAGTAATTCATTGTTTTATGACGACGAAACTACAGGTAAAGGGCGCCTAAAATCTATAAAAACTATAGTATTGTGATGTAGACCCCATAGAGACTGTTTTCTTTAAAGCTTGACTTGTCCATTTCACTTTTGTATTTATGGCGGTTACGGCGAAAACCAACTGCTGTATTACTAAACCATTTCGGTTTGTACTAAATCTTTCGTCGTCACGCTAAACCATTTCACTCAACGGTGAGTAGATTGATGCGATACTAAGCCATTGCGGCCTACTATCAACCATTTGCGGACAGCTTTAGGCATTTCACTCTGAACCGTTTGTCATTTCGGCACTGAGTTGAGTAACTTGTGCAAGCCAGCGGACAAGTTTCAATCCTTAACGGGGAAGGTTCCTTTATATGAACTGGTAGTTTAAAAAGCGCTTGTATTCTTTCGCCGAGTCAGAAAAAGTGTAATTATAACATAGCTAGTGAATTTGTCTAATCAAATTCAATTGCGCGAGCGTGCTTCATATTCCTTTTGTGCACGCTCATGACGTCAGCAAACAAATCCCTCGGGCAAAAAAAATTTCCAACGGTTGAATGTGTTATAAAACAATTGGCTCATATGTCAGCTGTGCGTTCATCGAGATATAAAGGACGCGGAAAGTTTGGAGAGCACTCAGGAAGCTAGATTTAGCTTTTAGAGTCTAGCTTCTTGAGTGCTCTGTAAACTTCCCGCGTGCTTCATATCTCGATGAACGCACGCTGATGTATGAACCAATTGTTAATTAACAAAACCCTAAATTCACAATCAAAACTACTTGTTGCATCAAAAAAGGGAAAGCGCGACATTTGTCATCTGTTTTTCTTTCTCTCAAATTACAGAATGAGAGGACATCTAGTTGGTTTCCATTTCTGCCCCATTCTGTTGAGTGGTGTTGCTTTGTTTTTTGTGGCTTTCAGTTCGTCTTTGCACACTGACTTAAGCACGGACGAGGTTTTCGAGAGAGTTGAAGGTAACACGTGAATGTGTTATACCTCTGTTATAACACCGTGATATTTTTTTTCCAACATTTTATACACTTCCGATCCCCCTTTATACTCTGTTGGCCACAACAAATCCCTCTAAAAAAAACATGGGATTTCTCCAAAATCGGGGGAAAACAACGGCAACTCTCATAACTCTCAGGGCTTCTTCTTCACCTTTGTACGATATCAAGAATCAAGATGACCTTTTCGGACAGAGTAAACAACTACACACAAACTGTATTATGAAAGTATCCAAAGTAAACTGTATGATGATAAAACGAAACAAGTCCGGAAAACTTGAAGAGTAACCCACGTTTCACTTATTATGGAAGAGGTGCTGTTGATTAAGGTGCTTAACCTTTGGAACAAGTCACATTTTTATTACCTGGGTAGGGGAGGGGGGGAGGGGGAAGGAAAGGTCATAGCATTTTGGTTGTCACAATAAATCGAGTGAGTCAATCTTCTTTGGTCCCAACTTTTAACTCTGTCATCGACGACTGATCCTATCTCCGTTCCCTTTGAAAACCAGGAGACCCCCACACCCCCCCCCCACCCGCAAGACCTGCTCACTCCTCCCACCCCTCTTTCCAAGCGTAAAAATGGTGACCTATTCCTTACTTCTGCTCAGCGCTTTTCAGAGAATATAAAATTAATGTTCTCATGCCTTTCCTTATAACTTTTCCATTTTCTTAACTTGAGATTGAAGGATGCTAGGGATCCTACAAATATTTCCAAAATCAAAAGCTATCTAATGATCACGCGAAAGGAACTACTTTTGGAATAAAACCTCTGTGGGGTGTTTTGTTTCTAAGTTTGATCCTCTCCTAGTTCCAAATGATTATTCTTCCTTCTTCAGATGTAGATAAACGAGGCTGGGATTCTGCTCATCCGGCCTTCCCCTGTTAAGAAATTCTGGACTCAAGACACTCCACAGGAGACGGGGAGTATTGGATCGACCTCGAGAAAAGTGGAAACCCTTTGAGGATCTATTGTGGCATGTCAAGATATGGTGGTAAGTGAAGTCTTTTTTTTGAGACACAAGGACTTTAACCGGAGTATATTTGACTTGGAGCAGTTTCTATTAGAACATTCTGGTCTTGGCTATTCGTCCTTTCTCTACGAAGATCCTTGTTATGTTTTTTAATCGAAACTGTAAAAAAATTTCGAACGTGTTTAGTTATCAAGAGCCTGCCTATTTGAGCACAACAGGGCAGCATGCGCGTCATGCCTGGAATTTGACAGTGTAATAGGACCGTCAAAGGGACAGTTAACACGTCATGTCGTATGAGCGGACAGAACGCGTCATGTGCGGGCGCTGTTGTCTCGCATTTCGCCGAGTAAAGTGTTGTTTTTCGTTTTTATGAAAACGCTTAACTAATATCTAGTTTCTTTCTCAAATTTTGTCTTTGTTTTGATTAATTAGTAAGTGTCCTTCTTGTCGTCCAATTCTGTCTTTAATCATACTCGTGATTAAAAAAGTCGGACTCCCGCTTCGCGGTCGTACGATTTTCGTAATCATTCGTATCGATTACAGACCAAATTGGACTCCACTTAGTCAGGTTACCATTATTCATATGTAAATAATTCTAGTTACATGAATGTTACCAGATCACTTAGGTTTGCTTTATTTTAGGAGGTTGGCTTCTAGTGTCAAATGTTAAGTTCGGAAGCCCCTCTCCTAAGGTGTCAGTTGAGACATCATACCGTGGAATAGGTAGGTCACAGATGGTTCTGCAGAAACGTGCCATGAAAGAAACTTGTTCTTCACTCAGCTGAGACTGACTTCCACTGCCACAAGAAACAGGGACGCACGTTCCACATGGTCACAGCTTCCAACAGCTCTGGTGAACCTGTAGTCCAGTACTTCAGCGGTCAGACAGATGAGCAACCGGATGCCTGTGGTTCGTTTGTAAGATAGAAGTAGGATGACAATTCCAAGTTAGCTGGCATTTGCAAAGATTGGGGACTAGTAAGTGGAAAGTACTTTGTTGGAAAGTGGGGACATGGAGAAGATGAAGACAGGTTATACCGGTTTCCCGCCTTCGGACAACTTAGTATCATCGTAAGGTCCACTTGAATAACGTTGGTGACCTCTACGACATGGAATGCGATGATATCGCCTCTCAGACTGTTAACTCAATCGGCGATTTCTTAAGAGTCTTTGTCCGTTAGTTGCGTGTGACTCAGAGCTATCTGTACCCTATGCAACCCTTGATTGTGCGAATAACTTTAACAAACGAATAATCAAAACAAAGACGAACACAAGAAATGCACCGTCACCGTGACCAGCTGCAGGTTATAAGGACGTTTAAGCGTACAAATATCTAATTAGGTCATATGTCTGACATTCGTCCCTTCCTTGTGACTCACCATTAGTGCTCCACTGTTTTATCGTGTACTTATAGTTTTACATACACCACAGCCTAAAGCAGTCAATGAGATAAACGTGGTTTTCTATACAGAAGTTTATGTAGCTTTACTTATTTCCAAGAACAATTGAGGTTAGAAGAGTAAGCCTTTCTCTTTTGTTTGGTCACGCTGCTCGTTTTCCTTCTTTGGAAGTGAGGATTATAACAAACTAAAGGTTGCACAACTTGATCTGTACTTGTGACTCTTCTTAGTTAGTTTGATCCGTTAAAACTCCAAGCCACGTAATGCGGTCTGTTCGTTATAAGTTATATTAGAGCTTGCCACAATCTTCTTTAACCTTTTACACCCTAAGATCAGTATGCATATTCTCCATAATGTTCTCTGAACATTAACTAAGGTTGTGATATAGAAAATTTGTCTAACAATCAAGAGTTTCTTAGTTGGTGATCATTTCCTTAATTCTCATAACATTAATGTGTGATTCAGCGGTGATATTGTAGGGAGAAATTAGATGCTAGTCACTCCTAGGGGTAAAAGGGTTTAAGTGCCGCGGCAAGTTTTATGACTTTTTTCTGGACAGCTTTACAAATTTTTTGCATGTCAGAACGAGTATTCCCGATCGTACTTTTCCTTTCTTTAAAGCGCTTGGCTCGTTCGAAGTCTCTCAAGGGAGTGGGCAGCCATTCGTTTAAGATTGTTCACTTATGTTTCCTTAAGAGAGGATGAAGAGCATCATTCCACCCTTGGTTCTCTCATTTACAGGAGAACATGATCCTCTCATGAATCCCTCTATAACCTATAAAACCTCGAATGAGTAATGATGTTACTGCATTAGATTAGTTTTCCGACACTGTAGATCACACTTTATGTCAGGTAATTTAGTGTTAACAACTGGGTTGAAAACGTAAATTAGCCACCGTAAAGGGTAAAAAAGCTGACGTTTCGAGCGTTAGCCCTTCGTCAATCGCTCTGACGAAGGGCTAACGCTCGAAACGTCAGTTTTTTTACCCTTTACGGTGGCTAATTTACGTTTTCAACCCAGTTGTTAACACTAAATTACCTGCTATACTCTCCCACCGACGCAGCACCACAGTTTCTTTAGAAACTTACCCCTTTACACACTTTATGCCAGTTTAAGCTTTCATGTGTTAGACAGATCTGACATATTTTGGATAAGTTCAGTGTTGCGTGGTTCTGTAAATGTAAAAGCTTGCGTAAACTGACTATAGACACAAATATCAAAACTTCGACCACTCTAAAAATTTTGTGTTCTTGATAGCAACGAAAAAGGGATCAGTACTGACTATAGTTTGAAAGCCCTTCGTGAAAGCTTGAGTTGGTTTTAGGAATTTCTCAGACTTTCCGTATTCTCTTTATACTGTCATCTTGATTGATTGATTGATCTTGTAGATTGTTGAGCGCCCCGCGGCAGCACACGCATTTCGTCTCTCTAGTTTTTTTGCTGGGTTCAGCTTCCTACGGGCGCTTATTGTCCAAAACTCCACCGGAAAGCTGTCATCGTCTTCAAATGGCGCTAAATTACGGAAGGGCGACTTTATTTTCTATCCTTTCGACCATGTCCATCTCGCAACCATTGCCGGCCACTGCTAAAAACCTCATCATTACCACTCCTAGAACTTCGTGTATTTACTTTTAACCTAAATTCCACAAACCTAACAACCCAGGTCGACCCATCGTTTCTGCCTGCAGTTGTCCTACTGAACTTATTTCCAGCTATTTAGACAAAATTATGGCACCTATCGTCAAAACTTTACCGTCTTACATTAAGGACAGCCAACACGCACTTGAAATTTTTCGTGACTTTAGTTTCCTCGACCAAAACAAACTTATTTTCACCATGGATATAATATCTCTTTACACTGTCATTCCCAATGACGAAGGTCTCCGGGCCCTCAAACATTTTTTCGATCAACGCACTGTTAAGAAACCTAGCTCTGAAACACTACTCCGTCTGGCCGAACTAGTACTCACACTCAATTGCTTTTCATTCGATCGGTGGCAACTACTACAAACAAACTAATGGCGTGACCATGGGTACTAAAATGGGACCCAGCTACGCCAATCTTTTTGTAGGTTTTATCGAACATCAATTTTTTAGCCAATACCACGGCCCAAAACCTGAACTCTACGGCCGCTACATTGGCGATTGCATCGGCGCTACCTCCTCTACCAAAGAGGAGCTCACTCAATTTACAACCGCCGTCAATTCCTTTCATCCGGCTCTTAAATATACCTGGGAAATTTCCGACACTTCTTTGGCTTTTCTAGACATCAAAATTTCAATTGAAGGCAAAGGCTTATGTACTAGTGTTTACTACAAACCTACAGATTCACATAGTCACTTGTTGTATTCATCCTCACATCCATCACACGTCAAGAACTCCATACCTTTTTCACAGTTTCTCAGACTTCGTCGTTTATGTAGTGACGACTCTGATTTTTCCGAAAAATCAGAGGCAATGTGCCAGTTTTTCGATAAAAATGGCTATCCTGTTTCTGTCGTTCAAGCGGGCTACCACCGTGCCCAACAAATCGATCGACAGGCAGCACTACAAAAGGCTTAGAAGGAGAAAAGTGACCGCATTCCATTTACTCTTACATTTCACCCTCACAACCACGCAGTTAAATCTATCATTCTTAAAAATTTTAAATTGATCCAAAACGATTCAGAGACTAGCACTATCTTTTCGCAACCCCCACTTATTTCATTCAAACGTGACAAAAACATAGGCAACTTTTTAGTCAGGAGTTCATTTCAAACCAATGACCAATCTGGAACTTTCATTCACAACGTAGAGAAAATATCGGGACCCAAAAGATCCATTAAGATCATGGATCACTTTACGTGTACCTCCGCCAATGTTATTTACTGCATAAGTTGCACTTATTGCAATGAGTTATACATCGGCGAAACAGGAAGACGACTGGGTGACCGATTCCGAGAACACCTTCGCGATGTGGAAAGAAATGACAAGGACGCATCCAAACCAGTCGCTAGACACTTTAATCTTCCTAATCATTCTAAACAGCATATGGCAGTTTGCGGCCTTTCCTTACATCTAGGCAGTTCAGAAAGCCATAAAACACTAGAACAAAAATTTATTTTCCAAATCGGCACCCTTAATCCCCACGGAATCAACGAGTGCTTTTCATTCAACTAGTTTATTCCTGTTTTCTCGTCACCATATTCCCACCAATGGCGTAGCTCCACTTTCTGCATATAAATCCACACACAACCCACAATTCCTCTAATCGCTCTGACGAAGGGCTAACGCTCAAAACGTCAGCTTTTTTACCCTTTACGGTGGCTAATTTACGTTTTCAACCCAGTTGTTAACACTAAATTACCTGCTATACTCTCCCACCGACGCAGCACCACAGTTTCTTTAGAAACTTACCCCTTTATTCATTTGCAACCATTGAGCCCGGCAGTTTGGACAAGCCTGGTTTGGGCTGGCATTACCCGGGTGAAACCAACTCGCCGAGGAAGTCGGGCGGGGCGTTTGAATAGGAGAGCTATAACTTCACTCGCATCAAATTCAAGTTCAGGGCAACCATCAGTTCAAATGAGTTATTCTGGGTTTTTGGAGCAAAATGTGAACAAAGTGACCGGTAATTTGCATTCTGAAGTCAGTGAATTAAATATTCACTCTGACACCTGTCTCCGAACTACCAACTATATTGTTGTTGAACGTAGTCCATTTTTGCCAAGACAAAAGGACCGTTCACCAATGCTAACTCTTTGCAATGCTAATGTGCTAGCTGCGAAGTCCAAAACTGCCTGTTTACGGGAATACATCAGCTCCACTGATATGGATATATTTGCGTTCACTGAAACCTGGTTAACAGGGAGGGATACTGCAGCAAAACTTGAGATTTATTCCCCGGAATCTCATTCATTCATCCAGCAAGATTGGAATGGGAGGCATGGTGGTGGAACTGGACTATTGTTCAAGAAAGCCACCGATGTGAAAAAGATTGCTGCAGGGGAGAAATTGTTGAGTTTTCAGAGTGGCGAGTTAGTTTTAACTCACTAAGGGCTAAGCTAGTTGTTGTTTATCGCCCGCCGTATTCTGAGGCACACCCCATCACACCTCGTGTGTTTCTTGACGAGTTTGGCTCTTATCTCGAGACAATTATTCTATCCCCGGAGTCTCTTATTCTAACCGGAGACTATAATTTCCATGTGGATGTCGAAGACGACCCTGACGCAAGAGCATTTCTGGATCTACTAGCGTCAATGGGACTGAAGCAGCATGTGAATGTACCAACTCATGTGAGCGGCCATACGCTTGATTTGATGATAAAGCTGCTGTGTGAATCGTCTGAGGTGTCGTTTCCAAAGGATATAGCCCCAGATGATCTCGCCAATGATTTTGGAAATTTCTTTATGTAAGAGATCGATAAGATTGAATAGCAAATATGCAAATATTACCTTTCTTCGTTTACTCATGACTTGTTGTAAGATTTTGTCTTTACTATATATTGCCTTACTGTCAAGAGATCCATTTAACATGCTGACGCGGAATGCTAAAACCTCTATGAATTCTACTGGAAAAGATTCTAACACTGGAAAAGACACAAACGCTTCGAGCACCGAATTCGTTTCTCTAGCGACTCTGAGAGAGATGCTCCAGATGCAGGAACGGATGTGTAAGAACATGTTTGAGTCGGTTCTGTCTTCTGTAAATACAAGAATCGACAAGGTTGTCAAATCTGTCGCGGAACTAAAAGCGAGCCTAGAATATTCACAACAAGATATTGACGACTTGAAGGAAGCTGCAGACGCCATAGAGGAAATGGAAGAAGAACTTGATGACATCCAAACAGGGTTACATAAACAAGAAGAAAAATTGGTATACCTTGAGAACCAAAGCCGTAGAAACAATGTCCGCATCGATGGAATTCCCGAACAACACAACGAGACCTGGCTGAATACTGAAACAAAGGTGAAGGAAGTACTACAGGAGAAACTAAACCTGAGCTTTGAGCCGATGATCGAGCGAGCGCATCGCACCGGAGCAAGACCAAGATCAGGTGCTGCTGATGGTATCAACACACGCCCAAGAACCATTGTGTGTCGTCTGCGAGACTGGAGGCAGAAGGATGATATTCTTAGAGCCGCCCGAAGGATAAAACCATGTGGTATATTTGTGAATGAAGATCTCGCAAATGAGACCATCGAAAAGCGGAAAAGGCAGGTTGATGAGCTGAATGCGGCAAAGAGAGCCGGGAAGACGGCATACTTCGTGTTGGACAGACTTGTTATAAAGGAAAGACGTAGTGCAGAGCCCAGCTAAGTTTATTTACTAAATAACGATAATGTCGCTTACCAATTTACCGTTTAGTCACTTAGATGACAGTGCCTTTGCTGCGGTGATTTATGAATTCAGAAATGGACCTGTTCATTTCGATCCCGAGAGACTATCCAACTTATTTATCAATCCTTTGAGTTCCGATTTTTGAGCGGTTCTTAATTCGTTCGGATGATCTAGACCCTGACATACATTTTAATATTGACGGCGGGTGTTCTTATTATGTAGAAGATAAATTTAACGATACTCTTCAAAAAGAAATCATGATTAGTCGTGAACAATCGAACCATCTTTCATTGTTCCATTTAAATATTCGAAGCCTTCAAAAAAAGGTTGATGAACTATCGACCCTTCTAACCTCTCTAGATATAAAATTCTCCGTTGTTGGGATAACTGAAACCTGGTTAATGGATTCACCAGTTGGAGTCGAAATTGATGGTTATAACTTTGTTTACAAAAATCGCCCTGTTAGATCGGGTGGAGGTGTTGGCTTGTATGTATCAGACAATCTTGATTTTAGAATTCTCACCGATATTTATGCTGATGAAGCTGAGGTGATGGAAGCATTGTTCATTGAGATCATTCGACCCCATGAGAAAAATGTCATTGTTGGTATAATTTATCGCCCTCCAAATCAAAATGTAAATGATTTCGTGACCAGAATGAACGAAATATTAGGGAAAATATCTCGGGAAAACAAGATATGCTATATAATGGGAGATTTTAATTTGAATCTGCTAAAAAATCAAAACCACCTTCCCGAATTACTTCTCACACTGCAACTCTGATTGACAACATTTTTTCTAACCATGTCGAGCACAGTTAATTGAAGTCTGGACTATTAATAACGGATATTTCGGACCATCTGCCTATCTTTTCCATTTGCTTTGATCATAAGTGTACCCGCGAACACCAAGAGAACATATTTGTCCGTGACAAAAGCGAGCTATACATTTCCAACTTCCTGGAGGAATTAGATTGTATTGATTGGCTCAATATAGACGGGTATAATGATCCTAAAATCTGCTACAGCAAATTTCTTGAGCGATACATTAAAGCTTACGAAACACATTTTCCTTTGAAGAAACTGAAGCGTCGCCTTCACTTTAGGAAACCGTGGATATCCCAGGGCTTACTTAAATCTGACAAGCAGAAAAACAAACTATACAAGCAGCATATTTCAAACCCCTCTCTCTGGAACGAAGCGAAATATAAAACATATAAGAACAAACTGAATCACTCCCTACGAATCGCGAAACGTTTATATTATGATAAGAGGCTAAGCGAGTCAAAATCCAATATAAGAGCCACTTGGCGTCTGCTTAATGAGGTCCTAAACAGCAAGAAATCGAGACCTAAACCCAACTCTGTGTTTAAGGTTGATGATCAAGATATTTCTGACCCACTGGAGATTGCTAATCGATTTTGTCATTACTTCAGCAATATTGGACCAAACCTCGCTAAACGAATTCAATCTACGACCTCGTATAAGAATTTTCTTCCTGGTCATTCCCCTCAGTCAATGTTCCTAAATTTAGCAACTCAGAAGGAGATTATAGATATCGCATGTACGTTTCCGGCGGGAAAATCGGCTGGGTATGACAATATCCCTATGTCTATCATAAAGCGATCTATATGCAGCGTTTCCTCTCCATTAACACACATTGTAAATCTCTCCATTACTCATGGTATCGTTCCGGATGAATTGAAAATTGCTCGTGTCATACCTATTTTTAAATCAGGTGACAAAGCTCTTTTCAGCAACTACAGACCTATTTCTGTTCTACCGTGCTTTTCAAAGTTTTTGGAACGAATAATTTACAACCGTATTATAAATTATCTCAATGACTCCGATGTCTTATGTGATAATCAATATGGCTTTAGAAAAAATCGCTCTCCTGGCCTTGCGCTTATCGATTTGTGTGACAAAATGTCTTCTGCATTTGATAGAAAAGAACATGCCATTGGAGTATTCCTAGATCTTTCAAAAGCATTCGATACGGTAAATCACGACATTCTTTTTGACAAACTCAATCATTATGAGATCCGTGGTCTGGCACTAGAATGGGTCAAAAGTTATCTTTCTGAGAGGACATAATTTGTCCAGTTTAATAACGTTAGATCTGCCCCACAGGGGATTCCCTGTGGGGTGCCTCAAGGTTCTATTCTTGGTCCCTTATTTTTTATCCTGTATGTTAATGATTTGAACAATGCTTCCCTGCTTGATGCAATCTTGTTTGCTGATGATACAAACTTATTTATCTCCCATAATGATCCTGTTTACCTAATTAACACATTAAATAGAGAATTAAACAAATTGTCAACCTGGTTTGCAGCAAACTGGCTCTCCTTGAATTTAGCCAAGACTAATTTTATGGTATTCAAGCCTTGGCAAAAGAAGCAATCCTTTGAATTTCAAGTTTTCATAAATGAGCAGCCTATTCTTCGTGTTTCTGAGACCATGTTTTTGGATGTTTTATTAGATGACAATCTGACCTGGAAATCGCATATATCCTTAACAGCAAATAAATTATCCAAATCTATAGGTATTATTCATAAATCTAGGTTTTTTCTCTCTACTCACTCCCTTCGTACTTTATACAATTCTATGATCCTTCCATATTTGTGTTATTGCAATTTAGCTTGGGCTGGTACCTATAAGTCAAACCTTCAAAGAATTGTAACCTTACAGAAACGTGCGTTAAGAATAGTAAGCAATTCTACATACATTGCCCATACTGGCCCTATTTTTAAGGAACTTAAACTCTTAAAATTTCATGATATCCATTCGTTTCAATTAGGTACTTTTATGTTTTCATTCGAGAACTCTACGCTCCCTTCCAAATTCAATAACTTTTTTTTTACTGAATAGTCAAATCCACAATTATAATACTAGGAATGCTCAGTCCTTCCGTTTGCCACTGAGCAGAACGAACACCAGGAAGTTTTCAATTTACTTTCAAGGTCCAAACTTTTATAATTCGCTAAATTCTGACATAACTAGTTCTCCCTCCTCCGCTTCTTTTAAAAGAAAGCTTAAGGAATTTCTTCTCTCTAGGTATTAACTTCTGTAAGGCAGTAATTCTTAACTAACTTATTTTATATGTATGTGCGAGTGTGTGTGTGTACGTGTGCGCGGTCAAAGTTAATTACCATAAGTCCATATTGTAATTCTAATGCACGATTAGTTATTTTAAGTGAGAAAGCCTGACTTGTTATAAGCCTCGTGGTTTCTTTCAGGTTTTCTCGCCATTTATTTTCTGTCATCAATTGTCTTCATTTTTTTTTTTCCATCTGTAAATGTCGTATATGGCAAATAAATATTGTATATTGTATAAATATTGTAAGATTAATTAGTTAGTAAAGTAAATGGTTTGAACCCAGGAGTATCAGTAGTTCGTGTAGTGTGATCGTCCGGGAGAGTGTAGTTCTGAAAAGAACTGTTGTTGGTGACTGACGTTTCAACTATCTGTGCGGTAGTCATCTTCAGAGTCAAGTGAGGAGTAGTTGTCAGTCGATGATGTTATAAAGTCTGGTCTGTTGAACGTGATTGGTCTGTTTAGCCGTGATGTAATTGGCTGGAAGACTCGTGTAGAGTTTATTAACAGTCATTGGTCGGTTTCGATCCGTCTGTTGTTTGTCGGTCTGTTAGTCGGTTTGTTCACGTCGTTAATGAGTCGTTTGTAAGGTGCTGGTAATTGTTGACATCTGTTGAGAGGCGTCTGTTCTAAGTTAGTGAACCAGCTTTCCAGAGTCAGTCGTTGAAAATAGTTTTTACTGTAGGTTAAGCATTTAGCAGAGTCCCAGTCGATTCTGTGATTAGTTTGTCGGTGATGTTCAGAAATGTGATTGTTTACATCGCCATTTCTAGTTGCTCGTTTGTGTTCAGTTAATCACGTGTTAAGGTTTCTACCAGTCTCACCAATGTAGGAGGCCTGGCAGTCGGAGCATTCGATCTTATAAATCGCTCCCTGTCTGTTGTTGGGTTCGTCTTTGTCTTTAACGTTGGTCAGCAAATGTCGTAAAGTAGTAATAGGCCTGTGAGCTACGCGAATGTTGTAAGGTTGTAGGATCCGCGCGATAGCCTCAGAAGTGCCTTTGATGTAGGGTATAGCAGCTGTAGTCGTGATAGATGTGGAGTCCTTGTTAGTTTTTGTAGTGTCGGTCACCCTGTGAGTGTTTCGTCTAATGAAGTCAGTGTTGTAGTTGTTTTTGTCAAAAACACGGTCAAGGTACTTGTTTTCGTCAGATAAACTGTCCGGTGTGTTGCAAACAAGTTGCGCTCGTCTTGTCAATGTCTTGATAGTCGTAGCTTTGTGGGAAGTCGGGTTGTAGGATGATTCGTCAAGAAGTCTGTCGGTATGCGTCGGTTTTCTGTATATTGTTGTTCGTAGTTCGTTGTTGTTTCGGCCTACCAAACAGTCGAGAAGAGGAAGCTTGCCGTCTTCTTCGATCTCCCTGGTAAACTGAATGTCGGTGTTTTGTTCGTTAAGGTGATTGTGAA
>NC_142679.1:16876295-16953795 GCF_964200805.1 Pocillopora damicornis | reverse complement strand
ATAAAAAAGTTTTTCAATACAAAAATACGAGAGAAGCAGAAAGAAACTGAAGGTAAGAATATACTGGTTTCAAGGAGTAACCAAGTCATTCAATTTGGAGAAAATTGATTAATTTAAACTTCAGAAGAAAATTGATCTCTAACTTTGACAACAACATAAATCTTGAATAGTCAGCCGCTTCGATAAATACGTTTGAGTGAGAAGTATATATACAAAAGACCTTTACTACCGCATAAACGTGAGAAGGAAAGTCGAGGAAAAGTAAGAAAAGGAAGGTGAGTGTGAGTGAGAAACTCGATGTATTTAGTTACTATCGGGTGAGTGACTTGTGCAAGTCAGCGGACAAGAATTAATCCTTAGCAGGGAAGATTCCTTATATTACTCGGTAGTTTAAAAAGCGCTCGTATTCTTTCGCTGAGTCAGACAAAGTGTAATTAACAAAATCCTAAATTCACAATCAAAACTATTTGTTGCATCTAAGAAGGGAGAAGGGCAACATTTGTCATCTGTTTTTCTTTCTTTCTCAAATTACAGGATGAAAGGGCTTCTAGTTGGTTTCCAGTTCTGTCCCGTTCTGTTGAGTGGTGTTGCTTTGTTTCTTGTGGCTTTCAGTTCGTCTTTGCACACTGACTTGAGCAGGGACGAGGTTTTCGAGCGAATTGAAGGTAACACATGAATGTGTTATATCTCCCAACACAGTGATATTTTTTTTCCGACGGGATATGAATGTTTCAAGTGCCATGGGCAATCGGATGACACAGATTTTACTTTACTATTCCCCCCCCCCCAAATAAGGCTCTGTGACATTCCAAAAATCCCCCTCATTGGTCGTAAATTTCCATTCTTCCCCCTTTATACTCTGTTCCCATAGCAGTTTGCCCTAAAAAAAATATGAGATCGCCCCAAAATCGAGTAAAAACAACAAGGAACTTTCTACGCGCAACTCTCATAACTCTCAGGGCTTCTTTATATTCACCTTTGTACGATATCAAGAATCAAGATGACCTCTTAAGACAGGGTAATTAACTACACACAAACTGTATTATTAAAGTATCCCAAATAAACTGAGTGATGAGAACATGAAACACGATTGTGTTGTTTTTCAAGGATTTGAGCTTATTGGTCACATCACCAAGACATTATATGCTGACGAAATAAGCTGTGGATTGAGATGCCTTCAAGATGAAAAATGCCAATCTTACAACAGCAAATCCGATGCTAATGATGCTAAGAAGGAATGTCAACTGAGTAATCAAACCAAAACATCAAGTCCGGAAAACCTGAGGCGTAACGCACGTTCTACTTATTATGGACGAGGTACTGTTAAGTAAGGTGCTTAACATTATGGAAAAGTTAGTAGAGGTGTGGAGGGGGGAGGGGGGGTATGAAGGGTCGGAGGTATGAAGGGTCGGAGTACTTTGGTTGTCACAATAAAGTTGTCCTGATCCTTCCATAACGTCCCGAATTATTCTATCGATCTTCCTCATTGGCCGCCAATTTTCTTTAGTCCCACCTTTAAACTCTGTTAGCGACAACTGATCCCCTCTGCATTCCCTTTGAAAACAATGATATCCCCCCCCCCCAAGAACCTGCCACCCCTCCCACCCCCTCTTTCCAAGTCAAATATGGTGACCTATTTCTTACTTCTAATAAGCGCTTTTCAGAGCTCTGTCATGTCACGTGTACATCCACGTATAATCTTTCCCGAGAGAATATGAAGTTAAAAATCTCTTGCTTTTCGTTATAATGATAGGTTGTCCATTTTCTTAATTTAAAATCCCAATTTGATTTGATTTCTTAATTCCAAAATCAAGAGCTATCTAATAATTACGCGAAAGGAACTACTTATGGAACAAGACCTCTGTGGCGTGTTTTGTTTCTTAGTTTGATCCTCTTCTCGTTTTAAATGATCATTCTTGCCTTTTGCTATACAGATAAACGAGATTGGGATTCTGCTCATCCGGCCCTCTCCTGTAAAGAAATTCTGGACTCTGGACACTCTAAAGGAGACGGGGAGTATTGGATCGACCCAGAGAAGAGTGGAAACCCTTTGAAGGTCTATTGTGACATGTTAAGATCTGGTGGTAAGAGAATGAATTTTTTTTTCTTTGAGACACAAGGACCTCAGCAGGAGTATATTTGACTTGGAGCATTTTCTATTTGAACGTTCTGGTCTTGGCTATTCTTGCTTTCTCAACAAAGATCCTTCTTATGTTTTGAATCAAAAGTATAGCAGAATTCTCGAAAATGAATGGTTATCATCAGCAGGCCGATTTGAGCACTAATAGGACAGTGTACGCGTCATACTTGTGATTGGACGGTATAATAGGACCGTTGAAGGGACAGTTAACGCGTCATGCCTGTGTGAGTGGACAGAACGCGTCATGTGCGCGCTGTTGTCTCGCATTTCGCCGAGTAAACTGTTGTTTTTCGTTTTTATGAAAACGTATAACCGATGTCCAGTTTCTTCTCAAATTTTGTCATAGTTTTAATTAATTGGTAACAGGCCTTCTTGTCGTCTAATTCTGTCTGTAATGATACGAGTGATTAACAAATCGGACTCCCGCTTTGCGGTCGTACGATTCTGTAAATCACTAAATCACTCGTATGATTACAGACCCAATTGGACTCTACTCGGTCCTGTTACCATTAAATATGTTCAAAATTCTAGTTTCATGGATGTCACCAGATGATTTAAGTTTGTTTTATTTTAGGAGGTTGGCTTCTGGTGTCAAATGTTGAGTTCGGAAGTCCCTCTCCTAAGGTTTCAGTTGAGACATCATACCGTGGAATAGGTAAGTCACACATGGTTCTGCAGAAAAGTGCCATGAAAGAGCTCAGAAGACACTTGTCCTTCACTCAGCTGAGATTCCACTGCCACAAGAAACAGGGACGCACATTCCACGTGGTCACAGCTTCCAACAGCTCAGGCGAAGCTGTGGTCCGGTACTTCAGCGGTCAGACAGATGAGCAACCTGACGCCTGTGGTTCGTTTGTGAGATTGACGTTGGATGACAATTCCGAGTTAGCTGGCATTTGCAAAGATTGGGGTCGACTAGTAAGTGGAGAGGTCCGGGTTGGAAAGTGGGGACATGGTGAAGATCAAAACAGGCTATACTGGTATCCCGTCTTTAGAAAAAACAAGTATTGTCTTAGGGTCCAACTGCATAACGTTGACGACCTCAGAAAAATGGAATGTGATGATAGCTCCGCTCCCAATGTTAGCACAAACGGCGATTTCTGGAGAGTCTTTGTTCGTTAGTTGTGTCTATCTGTACACCAAGCAACCCTTGACTGTGCGAATAACCGTAACAAACGAATAAAGCAAAATAAAAAAATGCACCGTTACACTCATCAGGTTATAAGATTGTTTTTGTTTCCATTTCGGTGCAAGGGAAAGCAATCCTCACTGTTTCCCGTGGGGCCATCTATTTTAATTTTAATTTTTTAAATTTTTTCTCATATTTCCCAAACCGAATATGACTGTAAAAATCACTTTTTGTACGTGGCTGGCACACACATTTGCCGCGGTTTCACGGTGAACAACCTTATCGCGCGAGAGTCGAAAGTTAGAGTTGTTGTCTCCCCGGGGGCTTAGAGAATTTTGTTCACCCTAGAAAGTTAATGTATTTTGATTCACGGCGCGTGACATATTCAACCGTCCAATCAAAAAACCTATTTGAGTTGAGAGATACATAACGATAAAATTTTTTACAACTGCTTAAATAAAAAGTTGAACTAGTGACCATGTCAACCTCAACGTTAAGTTGAAGGACTCTAAACATGATTGGCTAGTTGATCGGATCGCGAGCGTCGCACGTGAATACTAAAAATTCCAGAGGAGGAGGAAAGGACACTTTGCAGTTCGAAAAAAACTCACTACTGACACAAGAAAATTTCAACGACCTGTTTGATATGGCGGGAAGCCATTGAGAAAAACCATGCTTAGCACAAGAGGTCGAGCCTAGCTGGGAAATCTCCCGGACAATAAAAAAGTAATCATACAGATTTTGACCTTCAAGCCCTCGGGGACTGGGGTAGGGTTTTATTCCACTTTTTAGACATGACACGAGTTTTTATACTGTAACCAATCACAATAAAAGAAATTTTAATTTTTTAATGATTGAGAGATTTATATCAAACATAATAACCGGGCATTATTATCAATATACGCGGCCAATTAGAGAATTGGCCTCTTCAAAACACACGCTCAGCGGGCCGCAAAAGACTGACAGCGGGCTGCTAATGCATTATCAGCCCTACAGCTGATTGGTTCTTGCTTCATCATCCGATGGATTTTAACCAATTAGAGTAAGCCTAGTGTTGACACGGGAAAACCATTCATTTGCGAAACTCCGGTTTTGAACTGCAGTTTTTTCAGTCGTCGAATCGTCTTCGAGCGAAAACTGAAGTAATGGAAGAAATTAGCAGTCAAAACTCAGATTTGGGGCTAGAAGATTTGGACAAATTAGAAGCAAAAGACGATAGACAAATACAAGGGCACAAATAAACAATATTCCCGAAAAAAGTCATGTCATCATCATTATTATCAATAAACAAGGCCAAATGATATCAAGAATGCGAGTTTTAATAATACAAGCTAAGTGAATGACGAATTCAAAGTCACTTCAAATCATCATGTAAGTGTTGATTGAACAAGCTATTTAAGAATCAAATAGTGAACTTATTGAAAATTACCGAAAAAATGCTTGAAATCGTCTATTATTTGGCCTTGTTTATTGATAATAATGATAATGACATGACTTTTTCGGGAATATTGTTTATTTGCGCCCTTGTAGTGTCATTTGCGAGCGCAAATAAACAATATTCCCTCAAAAAGTCATGTTATTCCCTTATTGTGAGCTTCACACAAGTCAAGAACTATATTATGCTTTTGGCTCCCATAAGCTCCTTTTCCTTCGGGTTTTCAGTCGGCTCAAATCTCGATATCAGCAATTTCATTTGCCCTTCGGAAGAAAACGTTGCCGTTGTTGGCGGACCAGGGCAGGTTATGTAAGGGCTCTTTTCAAACCGCATGCAGTTTACAATTGGAGGCTAAAATAATCGTCATTCCATACAGAGGGGGTTGTCCTACCATATCGAAGGTCTCTGTGTCAGGAAGTCCACTGAACTCACACGAGCAACAAGCTCGCTAACAGATTGAGACTGGACATTGCATGTTTAAAGACCAGTGGTATCTATGTTCTCTCAGTGATACAATGCCGATGCCTCGCGTTCAGATTTGCTCAATTCTTCATGACAAAATAATGTAAACGAATAATATGACCCATGCTTGTTGTATTTAGCTGATTGTCGAGAGAGGATTGTCCGTTAATTTTTCTAGTTTTTAATTTAATCCTTACCGGCCTTACGCCTAACCATGGTAAGAATTCTCCATTTTACTACCTCAAGATAAAATAAGAATCTGAAATAAAAGGAATGACAAAAATACAGATAAAATGCATCATTTTACGCAACAGCACATTTAAAGTATAGACAGTCAGAATCATAGCTAGGAAACGTAATAAAGCGATTCATTGTTTCAAGACGACGAAACTACAACTAAAGGTCGCCTAAAAACTATAAAAACCATAGGATTGTGACGTAAGACTCCACATAGACTGTTCCATTTCAAGCTTGACTTGTCCATTCCACTTTTGTATTTTTGGCGGTTACGGCGTAAACCAACTGCTGTAACACTAAACCATTTCGGTTTGTACTAAACCTTTTGTCGTCAAGCTAAACCATTTCACTTTACGGTAAATGGATTGATGTGATACTAAGCCATTACAGCTTAATATTAACCATTTGCAGATAGCTTTAGCCACTTCACGTTACTCTCATTTGTGTCAAGTCACTGAACCAAAGTACAGTTAGCTGAACCGTTTATCATTTCGACACTGAATTGAGTAACTTGTGCAAGTCAGCGGACAAGTTTTAATCCTTAGCAGGGAAGGTTTCTTTATATTAGCTGGTAGTTTAAAAAGCGCTGTTAGTCTTTCGCCGAGTCAGACAAAGTGTAATTAACAAAACCCTAAATTCACAATCAAAACCACTTGTTGCATCAAAAAAGGGAAATCGAGACATTACATTCTTTCTCTCAAATTGCAAAATGAGAGGACATCTAGTTGGTTTCCATTTCTGTCCCATTCTGTTGAGTGGTGTTGCTTTGTTTCTTGTGACTTTTAGTTCGTCTTTGCACACTGACTTAAGCAGGGACGAGGTTTTCAAGAGAGTTGAAGGTATCACGTGAATGTGTTATACCTCTGTTATAACACCATGATATTTTTTTCCGACGTTTTGTACACTTCTGATCCCCCTTTATACTCTGTTGACCACAACAAATCCCTCTTTCCGACGGAATGTGAATGTGTCAGGTGCCATGGGCGAAAGTCGGATCGGATGACAGATTTTGGCTAAAAATTCAGTCCGGAAAACTTTAGGCGTAACCTACGTTTTACTTATTATGGAAGAGGTGCTGTCGATTAAGATGCTTAACCTTAAGAACAAGTCACATTTATATCACCTGGGTAGGGGTGGGGGGGGGGGGAAGGAGGGAGAGGGAAAGGTCACAGCATTTTTGTTGTCACAATAAGTCGAGTCAGTCAATTTTCTTTGGTCACGCCTTTAAACTCTGTCAGCGACGACTGATCCTACCTCCGTTCCATTTGTAAACCAGGAGACCCCCCCACCACCCGCAAGACCCGCTCACCCTCCAACCCCTCTTTCCAAGCGAAAAATGGTGACCTATTCCTTACTTCTGCTCAGCGCTTTTCAGAGAATGTAAAGTTTATGATCTCTTGCCTTTCCTTATAACTTTTCCATTTTCTTAATTTGAGATTGAAGGATGCTATGGATACTACAAATATTTCCAAAATCAAAAGCTATCTAATGATCACGCGAAAGGAACTACTTTTCGAATAAGACCTATGTGGCGTGTTTTGTTTCTAAGTTTGATCCTCTCCTCGTTCCAAATGGTTATTCTTCCCTCTTCCGATGTTGATAAACGAGGCTGGAATTCTGCTCATCCGGCCTTCTCCTGTAAAGAAATTCTGGACTCCTGACACTCCAAAGGAGACGGGGAGTATTGGATCGACCCCGAGAAAAGTGGAAACCCTTTGAGGGTCTATTGTGACATGTCAAGATATGGTGGTGAGAGAATGGATTTTTTTTTGAGACACGAGGACTTTAACTGGAGTATATTTGACTTGGAGCAGTTTCTATTAGAACATTCTGATCTTGGCTATTTGTGCTTTCTCTTCGAAGATCCCTGTTTTCAGTGTTTTTTAATCAAAACCGTAAAATAATCTCGAACGTGTTTGGTTATCACCAGCCTGTCGATTTGAGCACAACAGGAAAACACACACGTCATGCTTGCAATTTGACAGTGTAATAGGACCGTTAAGGAGACAGTTAACACGTCATGCCTGTATGAGGGAAAAGAACGCGTCATGTGCGGGTGCTGTTGTCTCGCACTCCGCCGTGTTGTTTTTCGTTTTTATGAAAACGTATAACTGATATCTAGATTCTTTCTCAAATTTTGTTATTGTTTTGATTAATTGGTAACAGGCCTTCTTGTCGTCCAATTCTGTCTGTAATCATACTCATGATAAAAAAAAATCGGACTCCCACTTTGCGGTCGTACAATTCTGTAAATCACTCGTATGATTACAGACCAAATTGGACTCCACTCGGTCCTGTTACCATTATTCATATGTAAAAAATTCTAGTTACACGAATGTCACCAGATCACTTAGGCTGGTTTTATTTTAGGAGGTTGGCTTCTAGTGTCAAATGTTAAGTTTGGAAGCCCCTCTCCTAAGGTGTCAGTCGAGACATCATACCATGGAATAGGTAAGTCACACATGGTTCTGCAGAAAAGTGCCATGAAAGAGCTCAGAAGGCGCTTGTTCTTCACTCAGCTGAGACCGACTTCCACTGCCAGAAGAAACAGGGACGCACATTCCACATGGTCACAGCTTCCAACAGCTCTGGTGAACCTGTGGTCCAATACTTCAGCGGTCAGACAGGTGAGCAATTGGATGGCTGTGGTTCGTTTGTGAGATTGAAGTAGGATGAAAATTCTAAGTTAGCTGGCATTTGCAAAGATTGGGGGCTAGTAAGTGGAAAGTACTTTTTTGGAAAGTGAGGACGTGGAGAATTGAAAGCAGGTTATACCGGTTTCCCGCCTTTGGTCCACTTAAATAACGTTGGTGACCTCAACGACATGGAATGCGATGATATCGCCTCTTAGACTGTTATCTCAATCGACTATTTCTGGAGAGTCTTTGTTCGTTAGTTGCGTTTGTGTCAGAGCTGTCTGTACCCTAAGCAACGCTGGATTGTGCGAATAACTTTAACAAACGAATATTCAAAACGAAGACGAACACAAGGAATGCGCCGTCACCGTGACCAGCTGCACGACGTTTAAGCGCACAAACATCTAATTAGGTCAGATGTCTGGCGCTCGCTTCTTCCTTGTGGTAGGCTTACCGACAGTGCTCCACCGTTTGTATCACGTAGGTATAGTTTTACATGCACCGCACCGCATCCTAAAGGAGTCAATGAGATAAACACGGTTTTCTATGTAGTAGTTTATGTTGCTTTACTAATTTCAAAGAACAATTAAGGTTCGAAGAGTTAGCCTTTCCGTTTTGTTTAGTCACGGAATATGTAAATATACTGATTTCCGCTTGAATATAAATAAATATTAGGGCGAGGTGTTTTTTTAAATCTGACAATTTGTTATTTCATCCATTTCAAAATCAAATCGTTTAAGTTTTCGAGAGCAAGAGGAACTTTGTCTGAAGTATAAAGGGGGTAAGTTTTGAGAGAAACAGTAGTGCTGTGTCGGTGGGGAAGTATGACAAAATAATTTGGTTTTATCAACTGAATTGTTAACGTAAATTGGCCACCACAAAGAGCTTAAAAGCTGACGTTTTGAGTGTTAGACCTTTGTTAGAGCGAATGACGTTTCGTATGCATTTATTATCAGGAGATGAATGTCGCACGCTCTTGTTTGAATTCTCAGTCGAATGAAGCGCCTTGTCTGTCGATCACGTAATCAGCGTGCATGTGAAAGAATCGCCAGAGGATTGTGAATTGCAGTGTTATTTAGAGGATGATTGTATGTCGATCAACATCGGAATAATGGGGGATGAAACGTACTATTGTGAATTGAGTGACTCAGATCATGTTGTACATCCTCGAGATCTTGAAAATCAGAAAGACGTTATTTACAGATCAGTACAGGTGAGAATTTGTCGATTCAACTGACGGATCAATTTTTCTGTCAATCTTATTCCGTAAGGGGATGCATTCAGATAAGTTTTTAGAACTCTTTCGTTTCCGAAGGCCTGTAAGGATTAAATATAAATCTAGAAAAGTGAATGAACAATCCCCTCTGGAGAATTAACTCATAGAACAGACATGAGTTCTGGTTACTATTTGTTTACAGTATTTTGTCATGCTCGCGATCGAGGCATCGGCATTGCATCACTGAGAGAACATAGGTTCCACTGGTCTTCAAACAATCAATGACCAGTCTCAAACTCCTAGCGAGACTGTCGCTCGTGTGAGTTCAGTGGACTTTCTGATACAGAAACCTTTGATATGATAGCAGAACCCCCTCGTATAGAATGGAGACTATTTTCGTCTCCTAATTGTAAACGTGCATGCGGTATGAAAAGAGCTCCTACATAGCCTACTCCGGTCCACCACAACGGCAACGTTTACTTCCAGGGGGCACCTAACGTTGCTAATATCGGGATTTCAGTCGACTGAAACTTGAAGGAAAAGTAGCTTATGGGTGTTAAAAGCATAATATAACTCTTGACTTGTAGAGAGCTCTGAACGCGACATTTATGCAATGCCCAACTTAAATACGTCTTTTGATTGAAGGGCTGAACATGTCGCGAGTCGTGAATCAAAATACACTTACTTTCAAGGATAAACAAAATTCACTAGGCCCCCGGGGAAACAATGACGTGACTTTCAACTGTCACGTGATGCAATGCCAACTAAAATACGTCTTTTGATTGGAGGGCTGAACATGTCGCGAGTCGTGAATCAAAATACACTTACTTTCTAGGATAAACAAAATTCACTAGGCCCCCGGGGAAACAACGACTAGACTTTCGACTCCCACATGATAAGGTCGTTCACCGTAAAACCGCAGCAAATGTGTGTGCCAGCCTGCCTATAAAAATAATTTTTTTGCAGTCATTTTCGAGTTGGGATGTATGAGAAACACTTTAAAAAATGAAAATTAAAATGACTGGCCCCACGGCAAACAGTGAGGATTGCTTTACCTTGCCCTACCAGGGCAACAAACTCACTGTATCCCCTGGAGTCGGTCATTAGTCGCTTATTTTACCAACTTTGCCAGGTGTCTACATTATAATTGTCTGGAAGCGAAAGTAAACACTATTAGTAGGGTAGCTAGAGGGCAAAAGATGAGAAGTAATTAGGGCGTCAGAAAAAACAAATGTTCCCAAGCATATTGGCTTCTGTTGCCAATTTTAACGTGCACGAGTCCAAAATAGGAACACAGAAATACATGTATGGTAAAGCAGATATATCTACAAATTAAGACTCATAAATGTACGAGTTAGAAGGTGAGAGGGAATTCTGTCACTTTTCATCTCTCTCTGTTGAAATTACATCCTGCAGCTTTTTTTTTATTCGACGAATCTCGCTTTGTTTGGTGGGAAAAAGTTGTCACCGATCCCTGATGCGACTAATCGATACTCATAGAAATCCGTGTGCAAGAGAATCGAGGTTGTTTCTATTAAAGTTAAACGCCCCGGCGCTTTAATCGAATGTAAAGAAATGTTAATCAGAAATGTTAGTCGTGATCAGTACTTCGTGCACAGCTGACTATTGCTTGATTTACGTAAGGGGTTCTCAAGCTGTTTCCTTTATTTCTTTTAATTATTGTCTCAAGTCTCACTAAAATTGTATGAAAAGTTGATAAAAGATTTTTTTTAATAGAAAAATACAAGAGGAGTGGAAAGAAATTGAAGGTCAGAATATACTGGTTTCAAGGAGGAACCAAGTCATTCATTGGTTAATTTAAACTTAAAAGAAGATTGCTTTCTAACTTTGATAACAAAATAATAAAAACAATCCGAGTAATCAGGTTTGTTTCTAGTGAAATGCCCTCACGCTTTACTCAAATGTAAAGAAACGCTAACCCCAAGTCGTGATCAGTACTTCGTGCAAAGTTGACTGATGCATAACAAAGTGTATTTAACAAAACCCTAAATTCACAATCAAAACTATTTGTTGTATCTAAGAAGGGAGAAGGGCAACATTTGTCATCTGTTTTTCTTTCTTTCTTAAATTACAGGATGAGAGGGCTTCTAGTTGGTTTCCATTTCTGTCCCGTTCTGCTGAGTGGTGTTGCTTTGTTTCTTGTGGCTTTCAGTTCGTCTTTGCACACTGACTTGAGCAGGGATGCGGTTTTCGAAAGAATTGAAGGTAAGACGTGAATGTGTTATATCTCCCAACACAGTGATATTTTTTCCGACGGGATGTGAATGTTTCAAGTGCTAAGGGCGAAAACTCGAATCGGATGGCAAAGATTTTGGCTGTGTCACGATAAACTTTACATGATCCCCTCCCCCCCCAAGAAAGGAGGTGTGACATACTTACAATCCCCCTCATTGGTAGTAAATCTCCATTCTTCCCCCTTTGTACTCTGTTGCCATAGCAGTTCGCCCTCAAAAAAAAAATATGAGGTAGCCCCAAAATCGGCTAAAAACAACAGGAACTTTCTACGCGCAACTCTCACAACTTTCAGGGCTTCTTCATATTCACCTTTGAACGATATCAAGAATCAAGATGACCTCTTAAGACAGGGTAATTAACTACACACAAACTGTATTATTAAAGTATCCAAAATAAACTGAGTGATGAGAACATGAAACACGATTGTGTTGCTTTTCAAGGATTTGAGCTAATTGGTCACATCACCAAGACATTATATGCTGACGAAATAAGCTGTGGATTGAGATGCCTTCAGGATGAAAAATGCCAATCTTACAACAGCAAATCCCATGCTAATGATGCAAAGAAGGAATGTCAACTGAGTAATCAAACCAAAAAATCAAGTCCGGAAAACCTGAGGCGTAACCCACGTTCTACTTATTATGGAAGAGGTACTGTTGAGTAAAGTGCTTAGCATTATGGAAAACTAATTTAATTTTTCAACAAACTAATTTACATATATGTATGTGCGCCAAGATGGCTGCCGCTTACTGTCGTCGTTGTTGTTTTTTTAAGCTTTTGTGCTTTGTTACCTTGTTCGTTCAGTATCTTGACAAGCACAATTCAATCTGTTCGCCTCCATCTACCTTTAAAGGCCCTTTTAGCGTCAGTCGAAAGCTATTTTCTGCTTCTCGCTGCGGTCAAGACCTTGCTGTTGCAAGACGCTCAACTAAGTTACCGATCACCAAATGGTCAAAGCATGGTTCGACGGTTGCTGCTCTGTCCGAAAGAGGTTTCATCAAGGACCTATCTATTGCAGTGGATGTTGAAATTAACCCGGGTCCGGAAAATTTTAACTACATGCCGACTGCTTCACTTCAAACTTCAAGACCTAGATTTTCTTTCAGTCGACGTAATTTATTTCAACTTCGCTCCTGTTGTCCTAAGGTTAAACTGGATTATTATCTTATTCATCGCTTAAAGTCATTGGGAATTTATAGAGCTAGAGGTCGTAGAGCTGGTGTTAATTCTAGATTTGGATCTCGTCAACAACATCACAAGATTCCAGTTCGTGTCACTGACCACTGTTTTTTATCAACGACCAAACGCGCACGACTTCGACCCAAGGATACAAATTTGCATTTCATTTCTACTCACTCTTCTTCTTTACCCCGAATAATCCCCAAATGTATGGTCATTAATGCAAGATCACTTGTGAAAGTTGATGCTGCTTCTGCTTTGCATATGGAATTGCACTCAAACAACTGCGATATTTGCATCATCTCCGAGACATGGCTTAAACCAAATTTTCCATCTCATCTCGTTTGTCCGAAGGATTACTCAATTTTGCGAAAGGATAGAACTGACCGGTCAGGCGGTGGTGTTGCTATTGTCTGTAGGAGCGATTGGTTGTTGGAACGATTAGACAGCGTTTTTTATAATGCCTTTGAATGTCTGTGGGCTAAAATTACAACTCCCAACTCAAGCTTTTATGTGGCTGCTGTTTATCATCCTCCAGATCCGCCATATTGTCCTGATGATTTATTGGAACATCTAACAAATAGTTGCGATCATTTATTGACTGGTAATCCTAACAGCAACCTTATAATTTGTGGTGACCTCAATCAGCTAGATTACAATGATTTTCTTACACAACTAAATTTATTCCAGATGGTAAATACACCGACAAGAAAGAACAAAATTTTGGATGTTTTGATTACTAACGTCCCACATTTTTGGAGGAAAGTATCGGTCACTCAAGGACTAGTTCGATCTGACCACTCTGTGGTCCTGGTATATCCCAGAACCCCACTTAAGGCTGAAAGGAAAACTGTGATGTTCAGAGATGTTCGTAATCATCATAAACTGGATATGGATAAACTGTTGAAGTTTCATAACTGGGACAATGTTTATCAATGCGGAGATGTGAATGGAAAACTTAATCTTTTTTGTACCAAGATTAAGTCCATGTTTGATGAGTGTTTTCCGGGTATATCAGTACGTGTGTCTAATAGGGACCCCCCGTTCTTTTCTCCTCTAATCAAACATCTACTGGTCCAACGGCGAAAATTGATTCGGCGAAGTAACATGTCAGGAAATTCTGTTTCGATTGAGATCCAAACTCTTCAAGAGAAAATCAACAAGTTGATCAGAGATAATCAAGTTCGAGCAGTTAAAGGGAATTTTGAGAAACATAGTGCAGGATCCAAATCTTGGTGGTCAACAGTCAATTCCCTGACAGGAAGGAAGTCTACCAACTCGCAAGTAAGCTCAATTATCTCCCCGAGCGAGATCAATATTTTTTTCTGTTCCATTAACACTGATCCCCTTTATAAACCCATTGACACTGTCACTATCCCGGAATCAAGCGAGATGCCTGTTTTAACGGTCTCCAGTGTTACCAGGAGTCTACTGAAATTAAAAAGAACTGCCTCTGGTCCAGATGGAATCCCGTACTGGTTTTGGAAAGAGTTTGCGTACGACCTCGCTCCTGTTGTTACCCATATTTTCAACTGTTCTTTGGAAAATCACATTGTGCCTGATCTTTGGAAATTGGCCGACATAACTCCCTTGCCTAAAGAGCCCAACTTTAAAAATTGCACACAGTTGCGGCCTATTTCGCTGACTAATGTAATAATGAGGGTTTTTGAACGTCTTGTATACAGACAAGAATTATCTCAATATATGAAGAACTTCATTAGCTTCGACCAGTTTGTATACCGCAAAGGCCACAATACGACAATGGCCTTAATTAAGTGTCAATATGCTTGGCTGAAATGGCTTGAGTCGGGTTTTGATTGTGTTAGAATCTTCTCTTTTGATTTCAGCAAAGCTTTTGATTCGGTCCCTCATGATATCCTCTGCTCTAAGTTGAAAACACTTGATATAAATCCATACGTGACCAATTGGATTATTAGTTTTTTACAGAACAGGAAACAAAGAGTTGTTGTTGATGCCATTGTCACGGACTATGTAAATATCAATAGAGGTGTCCCTCAGGGGACAGTTTTAGGCCCTATACTATTTTCTATTATGGTCAATGATATTAAGGCCATTCTACCAAATCAGAATTTACTTGTGAAATATGCTGATGATTTAACATTAAGTATTCCAGTAAAATCGCTGGCTAATAACGGCAATTTAGCAGCTGAGGAGGTCAGATCGATCGTCGCATGGACATCTGCTAATCGTATGCAACTAAACTTAAAGAAAACGTGGGAGATGCTTCTTAGAGGCAAATCCACTAAGGCCTTACCTGCTCCTCTGGTTTCTATTGAGCGTAAACCATGTCTGAAGTTGTTGGGTGTAACTTTTCAATCTGATCCGTGTAACTGGGATTTACATTTTGATAATATTATATCGAAAGCCAGTAGTCGTCTGTACATCTTACGTGTTTGTAAATTCTATGGACTGCCGCTGGATCATCTTCATCTCCTCTTTATCAGTCTTATTCTACCTATATTTACATATGCTGTAGAAGTATGGGGCTGCGCGTATTATCATAAATATCTGAGTCGCATAGACAGGCTGTTCAAGAGAGCTTTTAAGCTTGGCTACTGTAAAGAGCTTTTTTCGATTGAAAATATTATTATTCTAAAAGATAAGAAGTTGTGGGCCAAGATCACCGACAGCGATTTTCCAACAGCTTTAGATGACCTTTTGCCACCAGAGCGAACAATGGATACGCTACGTAAGAGGCGCCATAATTATATTCTCCCGCTTGTCAGAACTGAACGTTTCAAAAGGACCTTTATTAATAGATGTTTGTTCTCTTATTAGTTATTCAGTTAGTAATTTAGTTAGCTTATTAGTTTTATACTTGCTGATTTCATATCATTGTAACTAAACACGTTTGTTGTTTAGAGTGCTTAATAAAGACTTATTATTATTATTATTATTATTATTATTATTAAAATTTAGAGGAGGTGTGGAGGGGGGGGGGTATGAAGGGTCGGAGGTATGAAGGGTCGGAGTACTTTGGTTGTCACAATAAAGTTGTCCTGATCCTTCCATAACGTCCCGAATTATTCTATCGATCTTCCTCATTGGCCGCCAATTTTCTTTAGTCCCACCCTTAAACTCTGTTAGCGACGACTGATCCCCTCTCCATTCCCTTTGAAAACAATGATATCCCCCCCCCCAAGAACCTGCCACCACTCCCACCCCCTCTTTCCAAGTCAAAAATGGTGACCTATTTCTTACTTCTGATTAGCGCTTTTCAGAGCTCTCTCGTGTCACGTTTACATCCATGTGTAATCTTTTCCGAGAGAATATGATGTTTAAAATCTCTTGCTTTTCCTTATAATGTTAGGTTTTCCATCTGATTTTCTTAGTTTAAATTTAAATTTCCAAAATCAAGACCTATCTAATAATTACGCGAAAGGAACTACTTATGGAATAAGACTTCTGTGGCGTGTTTTGTCTCTTAGTTCGATCCTCCCCTCGTTCCAAATGATTATCCTTACCTTTTCCTCTGCAGATAAACGAGGTTGGGATTCTGCTCATCCGGCTTTCTCCTGTAAAGAAATTCTGGACTCTGGACACTCCAAAGGAGACGGGGAGTATTGGATCGACCCAGAAAAGAGTGGAAACCCTTTGAAGGTCTATTGTGACAAGTCAAGATCTGGTGGTAAGAGAATGAACTGGTTTCTTAAGACACGAGGACTTCAACAATAGTATATCTGACTTGGTAGAGTTGTTATTGGAACGTTATGGTCTTGGCTATTCTTACTTTCTCTACCAAGATCCTTATTATGTTTTGAATCAAAACTACAGCAGAATTCTCGAAAGTGATTGGTTATCATCAGCCGGCCGATTTGATCACTAACCGGACAGTGTACGCGTCATATTTGTAATTGAACAGTGTAATAGGACCGTTAAAAGGGACAGTTAACGCGTCATGCCTGTATGAGTGGACAGAACGCGTCATGTGCGCACTGTTGTCTCGCATTTTGCCGAGTAAACTGTTGTTTTTCGTTTTTATGAAAACGTATAACCGATGTCTAGTTTCTTTCTCAAATTTTTTCATAGTTTTGACTAATTGGTAACAGGCCTTCTTGTCGTCCAATTCTGTCTGTAGTGATACGAGTGATTAACAAATCGGACTCCCACTTTGCGGTCGTACGATTTTGGAAATCACTCGTATGATTACAGACCGAATTGGACTCCACTCGGTCCTGTTACCATTTATTATGTCCAAAATTCTAGTTACATGGATGTCACCAGATCATTTAGGTTTGTTTTATTTTAGGAGGTTGGCTTCTGGTGTCAAATGTTGAGTTCGGAAGTCCCTCTCCTAAGGTGTCAGTTGAGACGTCATACCGTGGAATAGGTAAGTCACACATGGTTTTGCAGAGGAGTGCCATGAAAGAGCTCAGAAGATACTTGTCCTTCACTCAGCTGAGATTCCACTGCCGCAAGAAACAGGGACGCACATTCCACGTGGTCACAGCTTCCAACAGCTCAGGTGAAGCTGTGGTCCAGTACCTCAGCGGTCAGATAGATGAGCAACCGGACGCCTGTGGTTCGTTTGTGAGATTGACGTGGGATGACAATTCCAAGTTAGCTGGCATTTGCAAAGATTGGGGAAGAGTAAGCGGAGAGTACTTAGTTGGAAAGTGGGGACATGGTGAAGATCAAAACAGGCTATACTGGTATCCCGTCTTCAAAAGAAACATGTATCACCTTAGGGTCCAACTGCATAACGCTGACGACCTCAAAAAAATGGAATGTGATGATGGCTCCGGTCACAATGTTGACACAAACGGCGATTTCTGGAGAGTCTTTGTTCGTTAGTTTCGTCTATCTGTACACCAAACAACCCTTGAATGTGCGAATAACAGTAACAAACGAATAAAGCAAAATAAAGACAAATGCACCGTTACACTCATCAGGTTATAAGTATTTTTTTTCTTTCCATTTCGGGGCAAGGGAAAGCAATCCTTATTGTTTCCCGTGGGGCCAGTCATTTTAATTTTAATTTTTGAAAATATTTTCTCATACATCCCAAACCGAATATAACTGGCACACATATTTGCCGCGGTTTCACGGTGAACAACCTTATCGCGCGAGAGTCGAAAGTTAGTGTAAGTTAATGAAAGTTAGTGTATTTTGATTCACGGTGCGTGACATATTCAATCATCCAATCAAAAAACCTATTTGAGTTGAGAGGTACATAACGATTAAACAACTGCTTCCTTCTAAATAAAAGGTTGAACTAGTGACCATGTCAACCTCAACGTTAAGTTGAAGGACTCTAAACATGATTGGCTAGTTGATCGGATCGCGAGCGTCGCACGTGAACACTAAAAATTCCAGAGGAAGAGGAAAGAAAAGTTTGCAGTTCGAAAAAAATGCACTATTGACACAAGAAAATTTCAACGACCTGTTTGATACGAAAAAACTATGCTTAGCAGAAGAGGTCGAGGCTACCTGGGAAATCTCCCGGACAATAAAAATGTAATCATACAGATTTTGACCTTCAACCCCTCGGGGATTGGGAGAGGGTTTTTTCCACTTTTTAGACATGACACGAGTTTTTATACTGTAACCAATCACAATCAAAAAAATTTTAATTTTCAATGATTGAGAGGTTTACATCAAACATAATAACCGGGCAATGTATATATATATATATATAACTAACTGCAGACAGTACTGTTTCGGCCTTCTGGGCCTCATCAGTGCAGTGCTGATGCTAGGATGGGGGTAAGACCATATAGCCACCCCAAGTGATCTCACATATGTGGGATCATCTAAGCCATGCCAGAGTGCTCAAACTAGAAAAACTAGTGAGCATGCATAATGCTAGCAGCAATGACTCATCCTAGTAGAGTGCTCAATTTGGACATGAAAGCAAAGCTTTGTACGCCAAAGATATATATATATATATAATTTGCACAATGGAGAATGTGCTTCCGTTTTCAACGCTTTATTAAAGACCCGACGCGTTTCGGCATTTGCCTTCCTCAGGGGCCTTAACATGCAATTGTTACAGAGTCGTAATTGGTTAATTGTGTGACGTAGTACAGTGCATGTTGCTTAATTAAATGCTGAGTAAAATCTCTCGTAAACAATTAGTGTTTCTAATTGGTAAACAGTTTTAAAACCTTTATAACGTATGTTATAAACAATTTATGTACCTAAAACTTTATAAAGGTTTTCGCGTAAAAGCTTTATCCAGTTCTTTTGTTTAGTCCATATGGCTGAAAGGAGTTTAATGTTCTTTGCCAAAAAATCTCTCTTTCTCTAAGAACTTCTTTCTTTTTGTCAGTCTCTAAATGATCTTTTCGGATTTGCTCTATAATGGTTATGGTAACATTATTGTTAAAGTCGTGAGTTCGTTTGTTATGTAAAAAGTGTTCCGTGAGTTCGCAGCTACTCACTCCCTTTTTAATATGGTTTCTGTGATTGTTTAACCGTAGGTTAAATGCAGTTTCGCTTTTACCAATGTATTGAAGTTTGCAAATGTTGCACTCGATTATGTAAATGATCCATGATGATTGGCAGTCCACTGTATGAAATATGGTATAGGTCTTGTTGTTATTGGGACTGGTGAAAGTTGTGGTCTGGTTGATCTTTTTACACCAACTACACTTCGTTCTTTCACATGCTCTACATCCCTTTGGTATCAAATTCTGAGGTGTTTCATTTACAAATCTTGAACGAACAAGTCTGTCTCGTAGACTTTTCGGTCGTCGGTAAGCTACTAAAGGTGGCTTGTTGAAGATGAGTGATAATCTTTCTTTTGATTTGAGAAAGTTCCAATTTCGTTTAGCAATTTCTGCAATAAATGTGGTATGGGGGTTGAATGTAGTAACCAGAGGAATTCGATCTGTTGGTTCACGTTCTTTGGTCTGTAAACATTCCTCTTGAGTCAATGTTAGCACTTTCTGCATTTCGTGGAGAACTTTGCGTTGTGCATAACCACACGCTACAAAGAAATCCGAATATTCCAGGATTCGTTTCTTCAATGTGTCTGTTGAAGAGCATATTCGCCTCAACCTCAAGGCTTGACTGTATGGGATGCTCCGTTTCAGATGAGGTGGATGTGCTGATGTCCAATGTATGGTATGGATGAGTATCAGTTGGTTTCTGATAAACATCTGTACTGATGTTGCCTTGATTGTCCTTTAGAACGGTCGTATCAAGGAAATTCACTGAATGTGCAGAGATTTCGTGTGTAAACTTGATTGAGGGTGCTACACTGTTAAGGTAATTTATGAAATTAATCAAAGAGTCTTTATCACTTTTCCAGATAAGGAATATATCATCTATAAAGCGTACCCAGAGTATGATATGGTCCATCCACTCTGTTTGGTACACGAATCTTTCTTCAAGTCTACCCATGTATACGTTTGCAAAGTTGGGAGCGACTCTGGTTCCCATGGCTGTTCCTTTGATTTGAATGTAGTGTTCATTGCCAAAGGTAAAGTTGTTAAGCTTAAGAACCTTCTCGAGGAGACACGATAATGTCATCGGTGATGGCTTGTTCTGGTTCGTTTTGCCTAGCTCTTCCTCCACAATAGTGAGTCCTTCGTCTGTGTCTATATTCGTATATAGGCTTGATACGTCCAGAGTTGCTAAGTAACACTTTTCGGGTAACTTGCCCAAACTCCGTATTCGCTTAAGCATATATATATATATATAACTTTTTTTATCGTGTTCATTGTTCAGAGCTTCACACAAGTCAAGAACTATATTATGCTCTTAGCACCCATAAGCTCCTTTTTTTAGCTATTTGTAGAGGGAGGATTGTCCGTTCATTTTTCTTGTTTTTAATTTAATCCTTAACGGCTTTACGACTAACCATGAGAAGAATTCTCCATTTTACTACCTCAAGATAAAATAAGAATCTGAAACAAAAGGAATGAGAAAAATACAGATAAAAGGCATCATTTTACGCGACAGCACACTTACAGTCTAGACAGTCAGAACTATTGCTAGGAAACGTGATAAAGTGATTCATTGCTTTAAGACGGCCCAACTACAACTAGAGGGCGCTTAAAAATTTTTAAAAAAAATTTAGAGTTTAAAACTACATGGTTATAAATAGGTTATAGTGAAAACTGCTGTACTTTAAATGGAGAATTCTTACCATGGTTACGTGTGACCATGGTAAGAATTCTTCATTGTACTCCCTCAAGATAAAATGAGAATCAGAAACAAAAGGAATGACAAAAATACAGATAAAATGCATCATTTTGCGCAACAGCACATTTAAAGTCTAGGCAGTCAGAATCATAGTTAGGAAACGTAAGAAAGTAATTCATTGTTTTAAGACGAAGAAACTACAACTAAAGGGCGCCTAAAAACTATACAAACTATAGGATTGTGACGTAAGACCCCGCATAGACTGTTCCATTTCAAGCTTGACTTGTTCATTTCACTTTTGTATTTTTGGCGGTTACGGCGTAAACCAATTGCTGTAACACTAAATCAATTTGGTTTGTACTAAACCTTTTGTCGTCACGCTAAACCATTTCACTTTTCGGTGAGTAGATTGATGCGTCACTAAGCCATTGTGGCCTACTATTAACCATTTGCCGATAGCTTTGGCCATTTCACACTACTCTGAACCGTTTGTGTCAAGGCACTGAACCAAATTACAACTAGCTAAACCGTTTGTCACTTCTACACTGAGTTGACTAACTTTTGCAAGCCAGCGGACAAGTTTTAATCCTTAGTAGGTAAGGTTCCTTTATATGAACTGGTAATTTAAAAAGCCCTCCGTATTCTTTCGCCGAGTCAGACAAAGTGTTATTAACAAAACCCTAAATTCGCAATCAAAATTATTTGTTGCATCAAAAAAGGGAAAGCGCGAAATTTGTCATCTGTTTTTCTTTCTTTCTCAAATTACAGGATGAGAGGGTATCTAGTTGGTTTCCAGTTCTGACCCGTTCTGTTGAGTGGTGTTGCTGTATTTCATAAGGGACTGTAATAATATTACGATCCCCCTCTTTGGCAGTCAATTTTCTACACTTCCGGTCTCTTTTTATACTCAGTTGGCCACAACAAACCCTCCTGAGCGAAAACATGGGATTGTCCCAAAATCGGGTAAAAACAACGGAAACTTTCTACACGCAACTCTCATAACTCTTAGGGCTTCTTCATATTTACCTGTGCACGATATCAAGAATCAAGATCACCTCTTAAGACAGGGTGAACAACTACACACAAACTGTATTATGATAGTATCCAAAGAAAACTGTATAATAATAAAATGAAACACGATTGTGTTGTTTTTCTAGGACTTGAGCTAGTTGATCGTATCACCAAGATATTATACGCTGACGAAATAAGCTGTGGATTGAGATGCCCTCAAGATAAAAAATGCCAATCTTACAATAGCAAATCCGATGTTAGTGATGCAAAGAAGTAATGTCAGCTGAGTAACCGAACTAAAAAATCAAGTCCCGGAAAACTTGAGGCATAACCCACGTTCTAATTATTATGGAAGAAGTACTGTTGAGTAAGGTGCTTAACTTTAGGAACAAGTCGTATTTTTACCACCTGGGTAGAAGGGTGGAAGAGGGGGAAGGAAAGGTCACAGCATTTCGGTTTTCACAATTAATCGAGTCAGCCAATTTTAAAATCAATTTTCAATTTAGGTTCCACCTTAAAAGTCTGTCAGCGACGACTGATCCCATCTCCGTTCCCTTTGAAAACCAGGATACCCCCACCCCCCCCCCGTAAGACCCTCCTACCCCTCCCACTCCCTTTTTCCAAGCGAAGAATGGTGACCTATTCCTTACTTCTCCTAAGGACTTTTCAGAGAATATAAAGTCTATGATCTCTTGCCTTTCCTTATAACTTTTCCATTTTTTTTAATTTGAGATAGAAGGATGCTATGTATCCTACAAATATTTCCAAAATCAAAAGCTATCTAATGATCACGCGAAAGGAACTACTTTTCGAATAAGACCTATGTGAGGTGTTTTGTTTCTAAGTTTGATCCTCTCCTCGTTCCAAATGATTATTCTTCCCTCTTCCGATGTAGATAAACGAGGCTGAGATTCTGCTCATTCGGCCATCTCCTGTAAGGAAATTTTGCGCTCTGGACACTCCAAAGGAGACGGGGAGTATTGGATCGACCCCGAGAAGAGTGGAAACCCCTTGAGGGTCTATTGTGACATGTCAAGATATGGTGGTAACTGAATAAGTTTTTTTTAGAGACACGAGGACTTTAAACGGAGTATATTTGACTTGGAGCAGTTTCTATTAGAACATTCTGGTCTTGGCTATTCGTGCTTTCTCTACAAAGATCCTTATTGTGTTTTTTAATCGAAACTGTGACCAAATTCTCGAACGTGATTGGTTATCACCAGCCGGCCGATTTGAGCACAACAAGACAGTATACGTGTCATACTTGTAATTGGACAGTGTAGTAGGACAGTTAAAGGGACAGTTACCACGTCATGCCTGTATGAGGGGACAGAACGTGTCATGTGCGCGCGCTGTTGTCTCGCATTTCGCCAAGTAAACTGTTGTTTTTGGTTCTTCTGAAAACGTATAACCAATCTCTAGTTTCTTTCCCAAATTTTGTCATAGTTTTGATTAATTGGTAACAAGCCTTCTTGTTGTCCTATTTTGTCTGAAATTAACAAATCGGACTCCCGCTTTGCGGTCCTACGATTTTGTTAATCACTCGTATGGTTACAGTCAAAGTTAGACTCCACTCGGTCCTGTTACCATTATTAATATGTCCAAAATATTATTATGAATAAGATGCCAGTAGTCTAAGTTATTGGTGCAAATCACTAGCTCAGTGCCCAGATAGTCCAATAATCAAGAGATTTTCTTGTAGCTGTCATTGTGTTATTATGGGTGGCAAACAAAGTTTGTCTTTTTCCGTTGTTACTCGATTGAAGTATGTTGTACAATACTTTCTTCACAGCTTGAAGGAGGATGTGAGTTAGCCATCATGTGTGATATCATTTATGCTGGAAACAAAGCTAAGTTTGGTCAACCAGAGATTTTGCTTGGAACTATTCCAGGTATGGCACACATAAATTACCCACAGAAACAACTTTATCAGTTTGCACAATAAGAAAATATAATATATTCCACTGACCTTGATTAAAATATCAGAGAGCAGAAATAAGCTGCAAGATAGCAGATGAAGAAAATGAAAATGATGCCTTCTCCTTTCCAAGATTTTTTTATACTTCTTAAGAGTATTAGTCACTAGCCCCTTACACTCGTACATCAGTCTGCACCTTGAGGGACACCACACTTGATGGTTTGCATAGGAGAGCAAGCTTGATTGAATTGGGCAAATTGCTGGCGGCAAGAAAAGTAGCTTTTGAACCACTGCAGAGCCACGTCACGGATACCATAGTGCTCCAGTTTTGCAAACAAGATATGATGATCGAGAGTGTCAAATGCTTTGGAAAGATCTAGGAAAACACCCACCGTTGTTTCGTGTTGGTCGATTGCAGAAGCTATTTTATTTACCAAATAAATGAGTGCGTGCGATGTCGAGTGATTTTTCCGAAATCCAAACTGACAGCGGTAAAGTATATCTTGTTTTTCGGCAAATTCTACCAAGCGATTGTACATCCTCTGATTTGAAGATAGGAATAATTTTAGCGATTTTAAGTTTGTCCGGGAAAATGCCTTTTAGCAGAGATAGATGATAATATCTGCCAATGGAGCAGAAATAAGGTGAAATGAATATTTAATGACATGCATCAGGATACTGTCATAGCCAGAAGCCTTCTTTGAAGCGAACATGTCACAAATGCTTTCCAGTTCACTTTTTGTGGTGGGCTTTAAGTTTATGGAGGGACGGATATTATCACCAAGATAAGAACGAAAAGAAGGATTCACCTTGGGTATAGATTTAGCTAGGTTGGGACCAATGTTTGTAAAGTATTTACAGAATCTGTCAGCGATCTCCATTGGATCCGTTAATGTTCTGCCTTCAGATTTGAATGATGTGGGAAGAGATTACTTACTTTTACGCTTGTTGATAACTTCATATAACAATTTCCAAGTTGTTTTGAGGTCATTTCTGGCATTCTAAAATTTGGAGTCGCAGTATTTACGTTTGGCAATGCGAATAAGATGGGTGAGTTTGTTTTTGTAGGCTTTATACTTGGTCTCAGAAGATGTGGAAGATGATGTGACGAACTTTTTGTAGAGTCTGTTCTTCTTGTTAACGGATTTCAGAAGTCCACGGCTAAGCCATGGAGAAAAGAACTTGTTTACCTGCTTACCTTTGAGAACCTTTAAAGGGAAACAGGTGTTATAGATCTGGAGTACCCTTCAATAAAATCATTATAGGCTTCATTGGGATCTTCCATGTGGCGAAATAAGGACCATTTTGCGTTTGAAAGGTTCTCGTTGAATTTATGCAAATTATCGTCATTGAATGTGCGCATCACAATTCTTCTTTCTGTGCTGCGCGTTGGAGTTACGTCGTCAAAATATGCAAAAACAGGTAAGTAGTCAGATAAATCACTTAGAATAATGCCGCTAAAAACACTAGGGGCAAGGTTGTTGATGAATATGTTGTCAATTAGCGTCGCAGAGTATGAGGTGAGGCGTGTTGGATTGGAGATGAGAGGAAGAAAGGCGTGTGAAAATAAGCTGTCAATAAATTCCTGCGTTGGAAAATGATGATTGTATTGGAGAAGGTCTAGGTTAAAGTCTCCCATCACATAACAGTGTTTATTGCCTTTAGAAATTAGTGAGAGAATATTGTTGAATTTGTCAATAAACATAGCAGCGTTTTGATTTGCTGGTCTGTAGACGAAACCAAAAATAATTTTTTTTCCGTGGGGAACAATAATTTCCAAGAAAAGTGACTCAATTACATCTGGATCTGAAAATTTGCATTCTTCGAGAAGTTTGTATTCAAGGCCATTTTGTAAATAAATTCCAACTCCGCCGCCTGTTTTCGATTTACGATGGTTGGAGACAAAATTATATCCCCTGATATTTACGTGCTCTGCAGTGCAATTAGTTAGCCAAGTTTCTGACACACCAATCACAGAGAACGGCATATTAAGACTTCTTAGCAATGAATTAAGTTGATCGAAATTTCTTATTAAGCTTCGAGTGTTGATATGTATAATAGAAAAGTTTGTTTTGTCGCCAAAAGAAGTTACTCGATTGTTCAGATCTTCCTCAACCATGTAGCCACTATTGGGCAGGTTAGAAGATGACTAGAAAGTGGATTAAATGATTCGGGCTTTTCAACAGGATTAAATAATAATGTTTCAAGACGGTCGGCATCGTGACTCAAGGGACCATGAGAAAATTCATAAACTGCTAAATTAAAGGAACTATCATCCAAGTGATTAAAAGGGAGGAAAGATTGAAAGGGTGTGTTGTCAGCAGTCATAGAAGAAGCAAATTAAATTACAGACTAAGTTACAAATTCAGAGTACTTAGCTTAAAGGTAAGCTCTCTTGCCGAGCAAACCTTTCAAGTTCGTCAAGGGTTTTGAACTGGATAGGGCGGGAGTCTTCGGTTTGCCGTAGATAGATGGTGAAGTTCTTACACTAACAAAACCTGAAGCCATAACGAGTTTGAAATTTTTTCGTATCCGCCGGGAGTTGTTGAACCTGCGGAGTTAGATGATCAAAAAGCTTCACGTTCTCTAGTGTGCAATCGGCATGTAAACCAATTGAAGAAGCTGTAACCTTGCATGCATCTTTCCGTACGTTCATGACCTTCTCTTTAGCAATTCTTCTTGTGAACTTGCAAACAACTGGTCTCAGGCTGGAAGTGGCGTTTCTGGTGGGAATACGATGGACAATATCGGTATCTTGAATAGAAATTTCAACTCCTGCAGCTTGAAAGAGGCTAAGACATAGTGTAGTTGTGTCGGAGGCTGACTCACTTGCCTTTACTTCAGGGAGGCCGACGATCTTTACGTTGTATTGATAGCTGTAGCGCTGAATCAACTCTATGGATTTCCCAATCTTTTCCACTCGTTTAGACAGGACATTCAGGCGCGCCCAGAGCTGTTGTAAACTTTTGTCCGCTTCCTGGCGAAGGTCATCGTAAGACTTGCCATAAAATTGGAGGGTGTTCAAAGTCTCGTCCTGTGATATCGCCGGTCGACTCCCATCGCCGCCATTGTTGGAGACATTAGCATCGTTGACGCTAAGTTTGTGGGAATTCTGAAAGTCTTCTAAATTTTTCCTTAGAGCAGTAATTTCTGATTTGAGGCTTTTATTTTCTTTTTTAAGCGAGTTAACATTCGTATCAGGCATAGTTAGGGGAAAAAATTGCATTAACGCGGAGCGATCAGATATTCGTCCGCACACCTCGCTCACACAATTAGCATTCTCATTGTAAGGAGAAACTAGATGCTAGTCACTCTTTGGGGTCAAAGAGTTAAAATTTGCTTGAATTTAAAAAAAAAAGTGATATGATTTTGGGAAGTAAAGACTTGTAATCAGGAAAGATCATAGGAGTAAGATGGCTTTTTATGAAATGGATATTTTTTTTAATTCTAGACTCTCTTATATTGCTGCTTTTATGTTCTTTAACCCTTTAACTCCCATGAGTGACCAAGACAGAATTTCTCTTTTCACTATCAATACAATATTAACCTGATGAGTGGTGAGAATAAAGAAAAATTTCAATTTGGGGATAATTAGTTGATCCAATATTAAATTCTTTAAACTAAAATTATAAGAATTGTATGGTTGACAAAAAGTAGAATTACAAATTTGATCTGGGAGTTAAAGGGTTAACTGTGTCAAGCTTAAGTTTGTGCTTAAAGCTGCAACTAACTCATTTTGGCATTTTGACACTTTGGCTGTGTCATGATAAACTTTACATTCCCTCCCCCCCCCCCCCCCCCATAAGGCTCTGGAACAATCTTACGATCCTCCTCATTGGCAGTCAATTCTCTATACTCTGCCACAACAGATCCCCCATAACAAAATACGAGATTGCCCCAAAATCGGGTAAAAACAACAGAAACTTTCTATGCTCAACTCTCATAACTCCTAGGGCTACTTCATATTTACCTTTGTGCACTATCAAGAATCAAGATCACCTCTTAAGACAGGGTAAACAACTACACACAAACTGTATCATAAAAGTATCCAAAGTAAACTGTGTGATGATAATTAAAACACGATTGTGTTTTTTTCTAGGATTTGAGCTAATTGGTCATATCACCAAGACACTATACGCTGACGAAATAAGCTGTGGATTGAGATGCCTTCAAAAATGCCAATCTTACAACAGCAAATCCGATGCTAATGATGCAAAGAAGGAATGTCAACTGAGTAATCAAACCGAAAAATCAAATCCAGAAAACCTGAGGCGTAACCCACGTTGTATTTATTATGGAAGAGGTACTGTTGAGTAAGGTGCTTAACATCATGGAAAAAATGGTTAAGAATATGTGAAAGTCATATATTTAAACTGCGGATAAAGACGTGAAATGAAAGTGATCCTCTTCATGACCAGCTCCCAGTTGGCTTGTTAGCTCAGTTGGTAGAGCGCTGCACCGGTATCGCAGAGGTCATGGGTTCAAATCCCGTACAGGCCTGAATTTTTTTCAGGCCTTATTTTCACTACTGCCTAAGTAGTGCAAATTACTGCGAGGATCACTTTCATTCACGTCTTTATCCGCAGTTTAAATATATGACTTTCATATATTCTTAACCATTTATTCAATCACTTCACGGGTTTATTTAGAACCAACTTCATGACCAGCTCCCAGTTGGCTTGTTAGCTCAGTTGGTAGAGCGCTGCACCGGTATCGCAGAGGTCATGGGTTCAAATCCCGTACAGGCCTGAATTTTTTTCAGGCCTTATTTCACTACTGCCTAAGTAGTGCAAATTACTGCGAGGATCATGGAAAAGTTAGTGGAGGTGGGAGGGGGGGTATGAAGGGTCGGAGTGTTTTGGTTGTCACTATAAAGTTTTCTTGATCCTTCCATAACGTTCCGAATTATTCTATCGATCTTCCTCATTGGCCGCCAATTTTCTTTAGTCCCACCTTTAAACTCTGTTAGCGACGACTGATCCCCTCTCCGTTTCCTTTGAAAACCATGAGATGCCCCCTCCCACCCCTCACACCCCTCACACCCCCTCTTTCCAAGCGAAAAGTGGTGACCTATTTCTTACTTCTGGTCAGCGTATGTATAACATAGCATGTATAACCTTTCCTGAGAGAATATGAAGTTTAAAATCTCTTCCTTTTCCTTATAATGATAGGTTTTCCATTTTCTTAGTTTGAATTGAAAGATGCTATGGATCCTACAAAGATTTCCAAAATCAAGAGCTATCTAATAATTACGCAAAAGTAACAACTTATGGAATAAGACCTCTGTGGCGTGTTTTGTTTCTTACTTTGATCCTCTCATCGTTCCAAATGATTATTCTTCCCTTTTCCGATGCAGGTAAACGAGGTTGGGATTCTGCTCATCCGGCTTTCTCCTGTAAGGAAATTCTGGACTCTGGACACTCCAAAGGAGACGGGGAGTATTGGATCGACCCAGAGAAGAGTGGAAACCCTTTGAAGGTCTATTGTGACATGTCAAGATATGGTGGTAAGAGAATGGATTTTTTTTTGAGACACGAGGACTTCAACCGGAGTATGTTTGACTTGGTGCAGTTGTTATTGGAACGTTCTGGTCTTGGCTATTCGTATTATGTTTTTAATCAAAACAATGGCAAAATTCTCGAACGTGATTTGTTAACACCAGACGGCCGATTTGAGCACTAAAAGGACAGTGTACGTGTGATGCTTGTAATTGGACAATATAATGGGACAGTTAAGAAGACAGTTAACACGTCATGCCTGCCTGAGTAGACGGATAGCGTCACGTGTGCGCTGTTGTCTCGCATTTCGCCGAGTTAACTGTTTTTTTTTTTGTTTTTATGAAAACGTATGTCTAGTTTTATGAAAACTGATGTCTAGTTTCTTTCTGAAATTTTAACACAGTTTTGATTAATTGGTAACAGGACTTTGGACTGTCGTCCAATTCTGTCAGTAATGATACTCGTGATTAACAATTCGGTCTCCCGCTTTGCGGTCCTACGATTTTGATAATCACTCGTATGATTTCAGACCGAATTGGACTCCGCTCGGTTCTGCTACCACTATTAATATGTCCAAAATGTAACCAGATGTAACCAGATCATTTAGGTTTGTTTTATTTTAGGAGGTTGGCTTCTGGTGTCAAATGTTGAGTTCGGCAGCCCCTCTTCTAAGATGTCAGTTGAGACATCATACCGTGGGATAGGTAAGTCACACATGGTTCTGCTGAAAAGTGCCATGAAAGAGCTCAGAAGACACTTGTCCTTCACTCAGCTGAGATTCCACTGCCACAAGAAACAGGGACGCACATTCCACGTGGTCACCACTTCCAACAGCTCAGGTGAAGCTGTGGTCCAGTACTTCAGCGGTGAGACAGATGAGCAACCGAATGCCTGTGGTTCGTTTGTGAGATTGAAGTGGGATGACAATTCCAAGTTAGCTGACATTTGCAAAGATTGGGGACTAGTAAGTGGAGAGTACTTAGTTGGAAAGTGGGGACATGGTGAAGATCAAAACAGGCTATACTGGTATCCCGCGTTCAAAGTAGATGCGTATCACCTTAGGGTCCACTTGAATAACGTTGGTGACCTCAACGTAATGCAATGCGATGATGTCGCCTATCAGACCGTCAACACAATCGGCGATTTCTGGAGAGTATTTTTTCGTTAGTTGCGTTTAACTCAGAGCTGTCTGTACACCAAGCAACCCTGGACTGTGCGAATAACAGTAAAAACGAATAAAGCAAAATAAAGACAAATGCACCGTTACCTTCATCAAGTTATAAGAATTGTTTTTGTTTCCATTTCGGGGCAAGGGAAAGCAATCCTCACTGTTTCCGGTCGGGCCAGTTTGAAAATATTTTCTCATACATCCCAACTCGAATATGAATGCCAAAAATTACTTTTGGTACGTAGGCAGGCACCCACATTTGCTGCGGTTTCACAGTGAACGACCTTAGCACGCGAGAGTCGAAAGTTAAAGTTGTTGTTTTTTCGGGGGCTTAGGGAAGTTTGTTCACCCTAGAAAGTTAGTGTATTTTGATTCACGGCGCGTGACATATTCAACCATCCAATCAAAAAACGTATTTGAGTTGAGATGTACATAACTATTAAATTTTCACAACTGCTTCCTTCTAAATAAAGGTTGAACTAGTGACCACGTCAACCTCAGTGTTAAGTTCAAGAATTCTAAACATGATTGGCTAGTTGATCGGATCGCGAGCGTCGCGCGTGAATACTAAAAATTCCAGAGCAAGAGAAAAGAACACTTTGCAGTTCGAAAACAATTCACGACTGACTCGAGAAAATTTCAACGACCTGTTTGATATGGTGGGAAGCTATTGAGAAAAACTATGCTTTGCACAAGAAGTCGAGGCTAGCTAGCTGCATGGGAAACCTCCCAGACAATAAAAAAGTAATCATACAGATATTGACCTTCAACCCCTCAGGGATTGGGGGGAGGATTTTTTTCCACTTTTTAGACATGACACGAGTTTTTATACTGTAGCCAATCACTATCGAAGAAATTTTAATTTTCAATGATTGAGAGGTTTATATCAAACAATAACCGGGCACAATATATATATATATATATATATATATATATATATATATATATATATATATATATACTTTTTTTTTATTGTGTTCAGAGCTTCACACAAGTTAAGAACGATACTATGCTTTTAGTACCCATAAGCTCCTTTTCCTCCAGGTTTTCAGTCGACTCAAATCTCGATACCAGCAAGGTCATGTGCCTCTTGGAAGAAAACGTTGTCGTTGTGGCGGACCGGAGTAGGTTACATAAGAGCTCTTTTCATACCGCATGCAGTTTACAATTAGGAGGCTAGAATAGTCGTCATTCCATATAGAGCGGGTTCTCCTATCATATCGAGGGTCTCTGTGTCAGAAGGTCCACTAAAACTCACACGAGCGACAATCTCGCTAAGAGGTCGAGACTGGACATTGCTTGTTTAAAGATCAGTGGTGTCTATGTTCTCTCAGTGATGCAATGCCGATGCCTTGCGTGCAGATTTGCTCGATTGTTCATGACAAAATACTGTAAACGAATAATAGCTATAACTCATGTTTGTTGTATTCAGCTAATTGTCGAGAGAGGATTTGTCCGTTAATTTTTCTAGTTTTTAATTTAATCCTTACTGGTCTTACGCCTAGCCATGGTAAGAATTCTCAATTTTACTACCTCGATAAAATAAATGACAAAAATGCAGATAAAATGCATCATTTTACGCGACAGCGCACTTACAGTCTAGACAGTCAGAACCATAGCTAGGAAACGTAATAAAGCGATTCATTGTTTTAAGGCGGCGAAACTACAGCTAGAAAGCCTCTAAAAGCTATAAAAACTATAGGGTTGTGACGTAGGACCCCACATAGACTGTTCCATTTCAAGCTTGACTTGTCCATTTCACTTTTGTATTTTTGGCGGTTACGGCGAAAACCAACTGCTGTAACACTAAACCATTTCGGTTTCTACTAAACTTATTGTCGTCACGCTAAACCATTTCACTTTACGGTGAGTAGATTGATGCGATACTGAGCCATTGCGGCCTACTATCAACCATTTACCGATAGCTTGAGCCATTTCACACTACTCTGAACTGTTTGTGTCAAGTCACTGAACCAAAGTACAGTTAGCTGAACCGTTTGTCATTTCGACACTGAGTTGAGTAACTTTTGCAAGCCAAGTTTTAATCCTTAGCAGGGAAGGTTCCTTTATATGAGCTGGTAGTTTGAAAAGCCCTCCGTATTCTTTTGCCGAATCAGACAAAGTGTAATTAACAAAACCCTAAATTCACAATCAGAACTATTTGTTACATCGATAAAGGGAAAGCGCGACATTTGTCATCTGTTTTTCTTTCTTTCTCAAATTACAGGATGAGAGGGCATCTAGTTCGTTTCAAGTTCTGTCCCGTTCTGTTGAGTGGTGTTGCTGTATTTCTTGTGGGTTTTAGTTTGTCTTTGCACACTGAGGTGTTGACTCTCTTTATACTCTGTTAGCCACAACAAATCATCCTAAAAATCTCTACGCCCAACTCTCATAACTCCCAGGGCTTCTTCATATGATGACCTCTTAAAACAGGGTAAACAACTACACACAAACCGTATTATGAAAGTATCCAAAGTAAATTGTATAATAAGAAAATGAAACACGACTATGTTGTTTTTCCAGGATTTGAGCTAATTGGTCATATCACCAAGACATTATACGCTGACGAAATGACCTTTGTATTGAGATGCCTTCAAGATGAAAAATGCCAATCTTACAACAGCAAATCCGATGCTAATGATGCAAAGAAGGAATGTCAACTGAGTAACCAAACTAAAAAATCAAGTCCAGAAAACTTGAGGCATAACCCAAGTTCTACTTATTATGGAAGAAGTATCGTTAATTAAGGTGCTTAACTTTAGGAACAAGTCATATTTTTATCACCTGGGCAGAGGGGGAGAAGAGGGGGAGGGAAAAGTCGGAGCATTTTGGTTGTCACAATAAATCGAGTTAGCCAATTTTCTTTAGTCCCACCTTTAAACTCCGTCAGCGACGACTGATCCCCTCTCTGTTCCCATTGAAAACCAGGATACCCCCCTCCCCCCGCAAGACCCTCCTACCCCTCCCGCCCCCTTTTTCCTAGCGAAAAATGGTGACGTATTCCTTACTTCTACTAAGCGCTTTTCAGAGAATATAAAGTTTATATTTCTGCTCATCCCGCCTCCTCCTGTAAGGAAATTCTGGACTCTGGACACTCCAAAGGAGACGGGGAGTATTGGATCGACCCCGAGAAGAGTGGAAACCCTTTGAGGGTCTATTGTGATTTGTCAAGGTATGGTAATAAGAGAATGAGTTTTTTTTCTAGCAGTTTCTATTGGAACATTCTGGTCTCGTGCTTTCTCTACCAAGATCCTTATTATGTTTTTTAATCGAAACTGTAACAAAATTCTCCAACGCGATTGGTTATCACCAGCCGGCCGATTTGAGCATAACAAGACAGTATACGCGTCACACTTGTAATTGGACAGTGTAATAGGACAGTGAAATGGACCTTTAACATGTCATGCCTGTATGAGGGGACAGAACGCGTCATGTGCGCGCGCTGTTGTCTCACATTTCGCTGAGTAAACTGTTGTTTTTGGTTATTCTGAAAACGTATAACCAATGTCTAGTTTCTTTCCCAAATCTCGTCATAGTTTTGATTAATTGGTAACAGGCCTTCTTGTCGCCCAATTCTGTCTAAAATCAAACTCGTGATTAACAAATCGGACTCCCGCCTTGCGGTCCTACAATTTTGTTAAGTTAAGTTTGGTCAACCAGAGATTTTGCTTGAAACTATTCCAGGTGTGGCACACCTGTAAATCACCCATAAAAACAACTTTATGAGTTTGCACTGTAAGAAAATATATTCCACTGACCTTGATTAAACAATTAGCGAGTAGAAGTAAGCTACAGGATAGCAGATGAAGAAAATGAAAATGATGTCTTCTCCTTTCCAAGATTTTATTTTATAATTCTTAAGAGTATTAGTCATTAGCCCTTTACACCCAAACGTCAGTCTGCAAGTTCTCCATACTTTTCTCCATACGTTTCCTAATGTGCTGACAAGGAGAATTTGTTTAACAATCAAGAGCCCTTCCTTTATTCTCATGACTTTAATGTGTGATTCAGGGGTGATATTGTAAGGAGAAACTAGATGCTAATCACTCTTTGGGGTCAGAGTTAAAATTTGCTATAACTTAAAAAAAAAGTGATGTGATTTGGGGAAGTAAAGACTTGTAATCAGGAAAGATCATAGGAGTAAGATGGTTTTTTTATGAAATGGATATTTTTTTAATTCTAGACTCTCTTATATTGCTGCTTTTATGTTCTTTAACCTTTTAACTCCCATGAGTGACCAAGACAGAATTTCTCTTTACACTATCAATACAATATTAACCAGATAAGTGGTGAGAATAAAGAAAAATTTCAATTTGGGAATAATTAGTTGATCCAACAATAAATTCTTTAAACTAAAGTTATAAGAATTGTATGGTTGACAATAAGTAGAATTACAAATTTGATCTGGGAGTTGAAGGGTTAACTGTGTCAAGTTTAAATTCAAGTTTGTGCTAAAAAGCTGCAACAAACTCGAAGATTGCTTTCATTTTTTTAGGTGCCGGTGGTACACAGCGACTTCCAAGAGCTGTTGGGAAGTCCCTGGCAATGGAAATGGTACTAACAGGAGATCCTATTTCAGCAGAAGATGCACAGAAATCAGGTCCATGCTCCTTCCAACTTAGCTCCTATTTTTGACCAGTTGTTCATCATTACCTCTTTACCTTACAAAATCGATCAACATGCAACTTCTCCCTGTAATAATATACATCATCCAGCAAACGGGTAATGAGAATATTTAAACTTATCAGTTCAAAGTTGTTATTGATCTAGCATCAAATTCTCATAACTAATTAAAAAGGAAATGTGTAGCAGCTAGAGGGAAGAATTAACAATCAGATCTTGGGGGTTAAAGGGTCAAGGAGGAAGGTACTTAGCATCGTAAGTCTTCCCGGTGGCACCAGGAAATTCTCACACAAATTATTGAGAAATGTATACAATACTTCCACATCACTAAGGACTGCAACGGAGACACACTGTTTTATGCTAAACACTTGTGTAAGATTTTTCCCTTCTATTTGTTAGTATTTCCGCGAAGGAACCGTTCACTTCCGAAGACGTTTTTTAGAGTTTACGTAAACTTGCATGTGTTCAGTACTCCTCTCTTATTAAAAGCTCTCGGAAAAAGTTATTTGCACCAACCTTTCTCTTCGTGTTGATTCGAGTAGATTTGCTCTATATACTTTTTTCAAAAAGTCGTAGTTGAGGCCGCGTTACTTCAAATTGTTCAGCTAGGTTAAAGGACTAAACTGTGAACTTGGGGCATACCCTCCTGTGATAAAACTGGTGCACACTCATTCTTGAGATGTTTCTTTACCCAGATTCAAATTCAAATTGCAGAATTAGACAGTTTTCCTATTTTTTATTAGGCCTGGTTAGTAAAGTCTTCCCCACAGAAGATCTCGTAAATGAAGCTATCAAGACAGCTTCTAAAACATCATCCTTGTCGAAGATCGAAGAGGCGGAAATGAGTTGCGGGGTATTCTGAAGTTTAGCCTCGTTCGTTCGCTCATCTGTTGAATGGATACCGTGGGGTATACATTGGGACTGGGGCGAGTATAGATTTAAGTTCTGGCCAGTTCGATGTGTTAATTAAGACTCGAGCCAGGAATACTAAGTGACGCTGTAAATGACGGCTCTTCAGTAAACTTTCTGGAAAATTAATCTGAGGCAAACCAAGTTTTTCGACTTGTTTCCTCACTGTTCACTTTTCTTTCGTTTGAATCAAATTCTTGGAAGAAAAGGATTTATTTGCTGTAAGGCACAAGAACAAGCCAGAAAGGTCAATGTCTGTATAATTACTTTTTTTTCGTCCACGATTCCCAGCTAGCTTCGACCTTTCGTGCTAGGCATGGTTTTTCTTAATATTTTTCCGCCACATCAAATATTGCGTTGAAATTTTTTTGACTTTTCGTGAATTTTTTTCCGAACAGCAAAGCGTTCTTTTCTTCTTCCACTGGAATGTTTGTATTCACGCGCGACGCACGTGATTCGACCAACTAGCCAATCATGTTTAGATCCTTGAACTTGATCTTGAGGTTGACGTGGTCAATTTCCTTAGCACTAGATCGACCTTATATTAAGAAGAAAGCAGTTGTGAAAATTTAATCGTTATGTACCTCCCAACTCAAATAAGTTTTCTGATTTGAGGAGAACATATCGCGGGCCGGGAATCAAAATACACCAACTTTCTAAGTGAACAAAATTCACTTAGCCCTGAGGGAAACAAGAACTTAAACTTTCGACTCTCACGTGATAAGGTCGTGCACTGTGAAACTGCAGCAAATGTGAGTGCCAGCCTGCGAAAACAAAATAATTTTTTAGTCATTTTCGAGTTGGGAGGTATAACAAAACACTTTTGAAAATTAAAATCAAAGTGACTGGCCCCACGGGAAACAGTGAGAATTGCTTTCCCTTGACCCGCAGTGGAAACAAAACTCATTGTTTCCTTTGGAATCAGTTAGTCGCTTAATTTATCAACATTGCCAGGTGTCTGTATTAGAACTGTCTGTAAGCGAAAGTAAACACCATTAGTAGGGTAGCTAAAGTACAAAAGGTGAGGAAATAATTAGAGCATCGAAAGAAATATATATTTCTTAGCATATTGGCTTCGGTTATTAGATTTAACTAACACGGGTGCAAAACAGGAACACACAAAAACATGTATAGTACAACAGATATACCAACACACTGTGACTCATAAATGTACGAGTTAGAATATGAGAAGGAATTTTGTCAGTTTCATCTCTGAAGAAAACTTTTAACCTTACATCCTGTAGCTCTTTTTCATTGGGCGAATTTAGCTTTTTTGGTGGGAAAAAGTTGTTTGTATCCTGAATGCGACTAATTGATACTCATAAAAAACCGGGTACAGAAGAAAAGAAATCCGGCTAACCGAAAAAATTCGAATAATTTAGGTTTTCTTCCATTTAAGTTAAATGTCCCCATGCTTTACTCAATGTAAAGAAACGCTAACCCCAAGTCGTGATCAGTACTTCGTGCAAAGTTGACTGATGCATAATTTATGTATCGGTTCTCGAGCTGTTTCTATTTATTTCTTTTAATTATTGTCTCAAGCGTCATTAAAATTGTATGAAAAGTTGATCTTAGAGTTTTTCAATACAAAAATACGAGAGGAGTGGAAGGAAACTGAAGGTAAGAATATACTGGTTTCAAGGAGTAACCAAGTCATTCAATTTGGAGAAATTGGTTAATTTAAACTTTAAGACCTTTATTACCGCATAAACGTGAGAAGAAAAGTCGAGGAAAAGTAACAAAAGGAAGGTGAGTGTGAGTGAGAAACTCGATGTATTTACTTACTATCGGGTGAGTAACTTGTGCAAGCCAGCGGACAAGTTTTAGTCCTTAGCAGGAAAGATAGTTTTATATAACTTGGTAGTTTAAAAAGCCCTCGCATTCTATCGCCAAGTCAGACGGCAAAATTGTAATTAACAAAACCCTAAGGTCACAAAAATATTTCTTGCATCAAAAAAGGGAAAAAGGCGACATTTGTCATCTGTTTTTGTTTCTTTCTTAAATTACAGGATGAGAGGGCATCTAGTTGGTTTCCATTTCTGTCGCGTTCTGTTGAGTGGTATTGCTTTGTATCTTGTGACTTTCAGTTCGTCTGCTAGAACTGACTTGAGCAGGGACGAGGTTTTCGAGAGAACCGAAGGTAACATGTGAATGTTTTATACCTCCCGACATAGAGATTTTTTTCCGACGGGATGTGAATATTTCAAGTGTCATGGGCGAAAAGTCGGATCGGATGACACATTTTGGCTGTGTCATGATAAACTTTACATTCCCTCCCCCCCCCCCGCCCCCAATAAGGCTCTGGAATAATCTTACGATCCTCCTCATTGGCAGACAATTTTCAATACTTCCCCTTTTATACTCTGCCACAACAGATCCCCCATGAAAAAAAATATGAGATTGCCTCAAAATCGGGTAAAAACAGCAGAAACTTTGTACGCTCAACTCTCATAACTCCAAGGGCTACTTCATATTTACCTTTGTGCACTATCACGAATCAAGATGACCTCTTAAGATAAGGTAAACTACAACACACAAACTGTATCATGAAAGTATCGAAAGTAAACTGTGTGATGATAAGATAAAACACGATTGTGTTTTTTTCTAGGATTTGAGCTAATTTGTCATATCACCAAGACATTATACACTGACGAAATAAACTGTGGATTTGCATGCCTTCAAGATGAAAAATGCCAATCCTACAACAGCAAATCTGATGCTAATGATGCAAAGAAGGAATGTCAACTGAGTAACCAAACCGAAAAATCAAGTCCGGAAAACCTGAGGCGTAACCCACATTCTACTTATTATGGAAGAGGTACTGTTGAGTAAAGTGCTTAACATTATGAAAAAGTTAGAGGAGGTGTGGAGGTGGGAGGGGGGGTATGAAGGGTCGGAGTATTTTGGTTGTCACAATAAAGTTTTCCTGATCCTTCCATAACGTTCCGAATTGTTCTATCGATCTACCTCATTGGCCGCCAATTTTCTTTAGTCCCACCTTTAAACTCTGTTAGCGACGACTGATCCCCCCTCCGTTTCCTTTGAAAACCATGAGATGCCCCCTCCCACCCCTCCCACCCCCTCTTTCCAAGCGAAAAGTGGTGACCTATTTCTAACTTCTGGTCAGCGTATGTATAACATGGCATGTATAACCTTTCCTGAGAGAATATGAAGTTTAAAATCTCTTCCTTTTCCTTATAATGATAGGTTTTCCATTTTCTTAGTTTGAATTGAAAGATGCTATGGATCCTACAAAGATTTCCAAAATCATGAGCTATCTAATAATTACGCGAAAGGAATTACTTATGGAATAAGACCTCTGTGGCGTGTTTTGTTTCTTACTTTGATCCTCTCATCGTTCCAAATGATTATTCTTCCCTCTTCCGATGTAGATAAACGAGGCTGGGATTCTGCTCATCCGGCCTTCTCCTGTAAGGAAATTCTGGACTCTGGATACTCCAAAGGAGACGGGGAGTATTGGATCGACCCAGAGAAGAGTGGAAACCCTTTGAAGGTCTATTGTGACATGTCAAGATATGGTGGTAAGAGAATGGAATTTTTTTGGAGACACGAGGACTTCAACCGGAGTATGTTTGACTTGGTGCAGTTGTTATTGGAACGTTCTGGTCTTGGCTATTCGTATTATGTTTTTAATCAAAACAATGGCAAAATTCTCGAACGTGATTTGTTATCACCAGACGGCCGATTTGAGCACTAATAGGAAAGTGTACGTGTGATGCTTGTAATTGGACAATGTAATAGGACAGTTAAGGGGACAGTTAACACGTCATGCCTGGCTGAGTAGACAGATAGCGTCATGTGTGCGCTGTTGTCTTGCATTTCGCCGAGTTAACTGTTGTTTTTTTATTTTTATGAAAACGTAGGTCTAGTTTTATGAAAACTGATGTCTAGTTTCTTTCTGAAATTTTAACACAGTTTTGATTAATTGGTAACAGGACTTCTTGTCGTCCAATTCTGTCTCTAATGATACTCGTGATTAACAATTCGGTCTCCCGCTTTGCGGTCCTACGATTTTGATAATCACTCGTATGATTTCAGACCGAATTGGACTCCGCTCGGTTCTGTTGCCACTATTAATATGTCTAAAGTTCTATTTACATAGATGTCACCAGATCATTTAGGCTTCTTTTATTTTAGGAGGTTGGCTTCTGGTGTCAAATGTTGAGTTCGGCAGCCCCTCTTCTAAGGTGTCAGTTGAGACATCATACCGTGGGGTAGGTAAGTCACACATGGTTCTGCAGAAAAGTGCCATGAAAGAGCTCAGAAGACACTTGTCCTTCACTCAGCTGAGATTCCACTGCCACAAGAAACAGGGACGCACATTCCACGTGGTCACCACTTCCAACAGCTCAGGTGAAGCTGTGGTCCAGTACTTAAGCGGTCAGACAGATGAGCAACCGGATGCCTGTGGTTCGTTTGTGAGATTGAAGTGGGATGACAATTCCAAGTTAGCTGACATTTGCAAAGATTGGGGACTAGTAAGTGGAGAGTACTTAGTTGGAAAGTGGGGACATGGTGAAGATCAAAACAGGCTATACTGGTATCCCGCATTCAAAGTAAATGCGTATCACCTTAGGGTCCACTTGAATAACGTTGGTGACCTCAACGTAATGCAATGCGATGATGTTGCCTCTCAGACCGTTAACACAATCGGCGATTTCTGGAGAGCATTTGTTCGTTAGTTGCGTTTAACTCAGAGCTGTCTGTACACCAGGCAACCCAGGACTGTGCGAATAACAGTAACATACGAATAAAGCAAAATAAAGAAAATGCACCGTTACCTTCATCGGGTTATAAGAATTGTTTTTGTTTCCATTTCGGGGCAAGGGAAAGCAATCCTCACTGTTTCCCGTGGGGCCAGTTTGAAAATATTTTCTCATACATCCCAAACCGAATATGACTGCCAAAAATTACTTTTGGTACGTAGGCTGGCACACACATTTGCTGCGGTTTCATGGTGAACGACCTTAGCACGCGAGAGTCGAAAGTTAAAGTTGTTGTTTTTTCGGGGGCTTAGTGAATTTTGTTCTACCTAAAAAGTTAGTGTATTTTGATTCACGGCGCGTGACATATTCAACCATCCAATCAAAAAACCTATTTGAGTTGAGAGGTACATAACGATTAAATTTTCACAACTGCTTCCTTCTAAATAGAGGTTGAACTAGTGACCACGTCAACCTCAGTGTTCAGTTCAAGAATTCTAAACATGATTGGCCAGTTGATCGGATCACGAGCGTCGCGCGTGAATACTAAAAATTCCAGAGCAAAAGAAAAGAACACTTTGCAGTTCGAAAACAATTCACGACTGACTCGAGAAAATTTCAACGACCTGTTTTATATGGTGGGAAGCTATTGAGAAAAACTATGCTTAGCACAAGAAGTCGAGGCTAGCTAGTTGCATGGGAAACCTCCAAGAAAATAAAAAAGTAATCATACAGATATTGACCTTCAACCCCTCAGGGATTGGGGGAGGGTTTTTTTTTCCCTTTTTAGACATGATACGAGTTTTTATACTGTAACCAATCACTATCGATAAAATTTTAATTTTCAATGATTGATAGGTTTATATCAAACACAATAAACGGGCATTATATATATATATATATATATATATATATAATTATATATATTATATATATTATATATATTATATATTATATATATTATATATTATATATATATTATATATATTATATATTATATATTATATATTATATATATTGTATATATTATATATATTATATATTATATATATATTATATACATATTATATATTTTATATATTTTATATATTTTATATATATTATATATATTATATATATTATATATATATATAATTTTTTTTATTGTGTTCAGAGCTTTACAAAAGGCAAGAACGATACTATGCTTTTAGCACCCATAAGCTACTTTTCCTTCAGGTTTTTAGTCGGCTCAAATCTCGATATCAACAACGTCATGTGCCTCTTGGAAGAAAATTTTGCCGTTGTGGCGGACCGGAGTAGGTTATACAAGAGCTCTTTTCATACCGCGTGCAGTTTACAATTAGGAGGCTAGAATAGTCGTCATTCCATACAAAGGGGGTTCTCCTATCATATCGAAGGTCTCTGTGTCAGAAGGCCCACTAAACTCACACGAGCGACAATCTCGCTAAGAGGTCGAGACTGGACATTGCTTGTTTAAAGATCAGTGGTATCTATGTTCTCTCAGTGATGCAATGCCGATGCCTCGATCGCGTGCAGATTTGCTCGATTGTTCATGACAAAATACTGTAAACGAATAATAGCTATAACTCATGTTTGTTGTATTTAGCTAATTGTCGAGAGAGCATCTGTCCGTTCATTTTTCTAGTTTTTAATTTAATACTTACTGGCCTTACGACTAGCCATGATAAGAATTCTCAATTTTACTATCTCGATAAAATAAATGACAAAAATATAGATAAAATGCATCATTTTACGCAAAAGCGCACTTACAGTGTAGACAGTCAGAACTATTGTTAGGAAACGTGATAACGCGATTCCTTGTTTAAAGACGACGAAACTACAACTAAAGTAGTAACTTTAAAAACTATCTAGTTAAAAACTACATAGTTACGAATAGTTTATAGTTAAAACTGGTGTACTTTAAATGGAGAATTCTTGCCATGGTTACGTGTGACCATGGTAAGAATTCTCCATTGTACTCCCTCAAGATAAAATAAGAATCTGAAACTGAAGAAAAGGAATGACAAAAATACAAATAAACTGCATCATTTTGCGCAACGGCACATTTAAAGTCTAGACAGTCAGAATCATAGCTAGGAAACGTAATAAAGCGATCCATTGTTTTTAAGACGGCGAAACTACAGCTAGAAGGCGTCTAAAAACTAGAAACACTATAAGGTTGTGACGTAAGACCCCACTTAGACTGTTCCATTTCAAGCTTGACTTGTCCATTTTACCTTTATATTTTTGGCGGTTACGGCGAAAAAACCATTTCGGTTTGTACTAAACCTATTGTCGTCACGCTAAACCATTTCACATTTCGGTGAGTAGATTGATGCGATACGAAGCCATTGGGGCCTACTATCAACCATTTGCCGATAGCTTTAGCCATTTCACACTACTCTGAACTGTTCGTGTCAAGTCACTGAACCAAAGGACAGTTAGCTGAACCGTTTGTCATTTCTACACTGAGTTGAGTAACTTTAGCAAGCCATCGGACAAGTTTTAATCCTTAGCAGGGAAGGTTCCTTATGAGCTGGTAGTTTAAAAAACCCTCCGTATTCTTTCACCGAGTCAGACAAAGTGTAATTAACAAAACCCTAAATTCACAATCAGAACTATTTGTTACATCAATAAAGGGTAAGCGCGACATTTGTCATCTGTTTTTCTTTCTTTCTCAAATTACAGGATGAGAGGGCATCTAGTTAGTTTCCAGTTCTGTCCCATTCTGTTGAGTGGTGTTGCTTTGTTTCTTGTGGCTTTCAGTTCGTCTTTGCACACTGACGTGAGCAGGGACGAGTTTTTCGAGAGAGTTGAAGGTAACACGTGAATGTGTTATACCTCTGTTATGACACCGTGATATATTTTTTTTCCGACGGAATATAAACCTGTCAATTGCCATGGGCGAAAACTCGCCAAATCAATAAAATAACTTACTGACGTCGAACGATCTTGGCTGTGTCACGATAAACTTTACATGATCCCCTCCCCTAAACAAAGCTCTGTAATAATCTTACAACCCCCCTCTTTGGTAGTCAATTTTCTACACCTCCTGTCTCTCTTTTATACTCTGTTGGCCACAACAAATCCTCCAAAAAACTTCTATGCGAAACTCTCATAACTCCTTGGGCTTCTTCAGACAAGACAGAGTAATTAATCAACTCAAAAAAATCAGTTTCTACTACTGATGAAAGTAAATCTTTGCACATCTATACGAATCATTTACTTATTTATATATTAATTTCTACTCGCTGACATTTAGATACCTACAGAGATGATATTTTAGTCTCTCCACCTGTGTATCTTATTCTACATCAGTTTATGGGAGTCTGTTTTAAATATCGGCTATTCACCTTCAAGAAAGATCATGCTATTTAACATTCAGTGATGTTAACAAACAAAAAAATATTTGAAAATATCTACAAATTTGATGACTGTCATATTGGCATTTGTGTTCACTATGATGAATAACTGGATCTTCTTTCTCTGGTTGTTATTGTCAACTTGGCTGCACTAGAAGTAGCTTCCGGACAACAGCAGATCAATTGGGAAGGGTGCGTGCACGCCTCGCCCACCACTGTACCTTCTCCTCTTCTTCCTCAATAACTGTGCCGTCAGCAGCCGCTAGGTAACGTGGAAGCTCGTTAACAAGGCCAGCTATAGTTGCACCATTATTGAGGAAACTGAACTTTCGGAGCTCTGCCAAAGATGCGGCATTTGGGTGGAGGTTTTGGACTTGGACTGGGCAGCATAGCCTTGCACTTTTAAAAGCACAGACAAGGTCATGAGTATTGGAACGACCTTGAGAGGAGTGAAAACCCTTTGAGGGTCTATTGTGACATTTAAAGATAGGGTGGTAAGAAAATGAATTTTTTTTTTGAAACGAGAACTATAACTGGAGTGTATTTGACTTGGAGCAGTTGTTATTGGAATGTTCTGGTCTTGGCTAATAGTATTATGTTTTTAATCAAAACTATAACAAAAGTCACAAACGTGATTGGGTACATTAGCCGGCCGATTTTAGCACTAATAGGACAGTGTACGCGTCATACTTGTAATCGGACAGCGTAATAGGACCGTAAAGGGACAGTTAACGCGTCATGCCTGCCTGAGTAGACAGATAGCGTCATGTGTGTGCTGTTGTCTCGCATTTCGCCGAGTTAAATTATGTTTTTTGTTTTTATGAAAACGTATGTCTAGTTTTATGAAAACTGATGTCTAGTTTCTTTCTCAAATTTTAACACAGTTTTGATTAATTGGTAACAAGACTTATTGTCGTCCAATTCGGTCTCTAATGATACTCCTGATTAACAAATCGGACTCCCACTTTGGGATCGTACGATTTTGTTAATCACTCTTATGATTTCAGACCGAATTGGACTCCACTCGGTCCTGTTACCATTATTAATGTGTCCAAAATTCTATTTGCATGGATGTAACCAGATCATTTAGGTTTGTTTTATTTTAGGAGGTTAGCTCCTGGTGTCAAATGTTGAGTGCGGAAGTCCCTCTTCTAAGGTGTCAGTTGAGACATCATACCGTGGAATAGGTAAGTCACACATGGTTCTGCAGAAAAGTGCCATGAAAGAGCTCAGAAGACACTTGTCCTTCACTCAGCTGAGATTCCACTGCCGCAAGAAACAGGGACGCACATTCCATGTGGTCACAGCTTTCAACAACTCAGGTGAAGCTGTGGTCCAGTACTTCAGCGGTCGGACAAATGAGCAACCGGACGCCTGTGTTTCGTTTTTGAGATTGACGTTGGATGACAATTCCAAGTTAGCGAGCATTTGCAAAGGTTGGGGACTAGCAAATGGAAAGTACTATGTTGGAAAGTGGGGACATGGTGGAGATCAAGAGAGGTTATAGAGCTTCCCTGCCTTCTGACAATTTAAGTATCACCTTAGGGTCTACTTGAATAGCGACAACGACATGGAATGTCATGATGTCGCCTCTCAGAGTGTAAACTCAGTCGGCGATTTCTGGAAAGTCTTTGTTCGTTAGTTGCGTTTAACTAAGAGCTGTCTGTACACCAAGCAACCCTTGACTGTGAGAATAACTTCTTCAAACGAATAGACTGAAAACAGAGACGAACACAAGAAATGCACCGTTACCCTCAGCTGTGGATTGTAAAGCCGTTTTAGCGAACAAGTATCTAATTAGGTCACATATCTGACGCTCGCTTCTTCCTTGTGGTAGGCTTACCGACAGTGCTCCACTGTTTTTATAATGTAGTTTTAGTTTTACATACACCGGATCCTAAAGGAGTCAATGAGATAAACACGGTTTTCTATGTAGTAGTTTATGTTGCTTTATTTATTTCCAAGAACAATTAAGGTTCGAAGAGTTAGACTTTCCCTTCTGTTTGGTCACGGAATATGTAAATATACTGATATCCGCCTGAATATAAAAAAATATTAGGGCAAGGTGTTTTTTTAAATCTTACAATTTGTTATTTCATCCATTTCAAAGTCAAATCGTTCAAGTTTTTGAGAGCACGAGGAACTTTGTCCGAAGTATAAAGGGGGTAAGCTTTTAGAGAAACAGTGGTGCTGTGTCGGTGGGGGAGTATGACAAAATAATTTGGTTTTATCAACTGAATTGTTAATGTAAGTTGTAAATCAGAAAGACGTTATTAACAGATCAGTACAAGTGAGAATTTGACGATTTAACTGACGGATCAGTTTTTCTATCAATCTTATTCCGTAAGGGGATGCATTCAGATTAGTTTTAGAATTCTTTTGTTTCCGAGGGCCTGTAAGGATTAAATCTAAATCTAGAAAAATGATCGAACAATCCTCTCTCGAGAATTAACTCATAGAACAAACATGACCTCTAGTTACTATTTGTTTTACAGTATTTTGTCATGAACAATCGAGCAAATCTGCTCGCGATCGAGGCATCGGCATTGCATCACTGAGAGAACATAGATACCACTGGTCTTCAAACAAGCAATGGCCAGTCTCAACCTCCTAGCGAGATTTTCGCTGGTGTGAGTTCAGTGGACTTTCTGATACAGAAACCTTTGATATGATAGGAGAGCCCCCTCGAATAGAATGACGACTATTTTAGCCTCCTAATTGTAAACATGCATACGGTATGAAAAGATCCCCTCCATAGCCTACTCCGGTCCGCCACAACGGAAATGTTTTCTTCCGTAACGTTGCTAATATTGGGATTTCAGTCGACTGAAACTTGAAGGGAAAATAGCTTATGAGTGCTTAAAGCATAATATAATTCTTGACTTGTAGAGAGCTCTGAACGCGACATTTATGCAATGCCCAACTTAAATACGTCTTTTGATTGAAGGGCTGAACATGTCGCGAGTCGTGAATCAAAATACACTTACTTTCTCGAATAAACAAACTTCACTGAGCCCCCGGGGAAACGACGACTTGACTTTAGACTCTTAGGTGATGCAATGCCCAACTTAAATACGTCTTTTGATTGGAGGGCTGAACATGTCGCGAGTCGTGAATCAAAATACACTTACTTTCTAGGATAAACAAAATTCACTTGGCCCCCAGGGAAACAAATGCTTGACTTTCGACTCTCACCGTGTAACCGCAGCAAATGTGTGTGTCAGCATGCCTATAAAAATTATTTTTTCAGTCATTTTCGAGTTGGGATGTAGGAGAAACACTTTAAAAAAATAAAAATTAAAGTAACTAGCACCACAGGAAACAGTGAAGATTCCTTTACCTTGCCCTGCCAGGGCAACAAAACTCTCTGTATCCCTTGGAGTCGGTCATTTGTCACTTACTTTACCAACTTTGCCAGGTGTCTACATTATAATTGTCTGGAAGCGAAAGTAAACACTATTAGTAGGGTAGCTAGAAGATGAGAAAATAATTGGTGCATCGGAAGAAACAAATGTTTCTTAGCATATTGGCTTCCGTTGCCAATTTTAACGTGCACGAGTCAAAAATAGGAACGCAGAAATACATGTATGGTACAGCAGATATATCTACAAATTGTGACTCATAAATGTACGAGTTAGAAGGTGAGAGGGAATTCTGTCACTTTTCATCTCTCTCTGTTGAAATTACATCCTGTAGCTCTTTTTTATTAGGCGAATTTTGCTTTGTTTGGTGGGAAAAAGTTGTCATCGATCCCGAATGCGACTAATTGATACTCATAGAAATCCTTGTGCAAGAGAAAAGAGGTCCGCAAAAAAAGAACAATCCGAATGATCGAGGTTGTTTCTATTAATGTTAAACGACCCCACGCTTTACTCGAATGTAAAGAAATGTTAATCAGAAATGTTAATCGTGATCAGCACTTTGTTCAAAGCTGACTATTGCTTGATTTACGAAAGGGGTTCTCAAGCTGTTTCTTTTTATTTTTTTTTTAATCATTGTCTCAAGTTTCATTAAAATAGTATGAAAAGCTGATAAAAGATTTTTTTCAATAGAAAAGTACGAGAGGAGTGGAAAGAAACTGAAGGTCAGAATATGCTGGTTTCAAGGAGGAACCAAGTCACTCAATTTGGAAAAAATTGGCTAATTTAAACTTAAGAAGAAGATTGCTTTCCAACTTTGATAACAACATAATAAAAACAATCCGAGTAATCTAGGTTTGTTTCTAGCTAAATACCCTCACGCTTTACTCAAATGTAAAGAAACGCTAACCCCAAGCCGTGATCAGTACTTCGTGAAGAGTTGACTGATGCATAATTTATGTATGGGTTCTTAAGCTGTTTCTGTTTATTTCTTTTAATCATTGTCTCAAAGTTCCTTAAAATTGTATGAAAAGTTGATATAAGAGTTTTTCGATACAAAAATACAAGAGGAGTGGAAGGAAACTGAAGGTAAGAATATACTGGTTTCAAGGAGTAACCAAGTCATTCAATATGGAGAAAATTGGTTAATTTAAGCTTCAGAAGAAGATTGCTCTCTATCTTTGAAAACAACATAAATCTTGAATAGTCAGCCGCTTCGATAAATACATTTGAGTGAGAAGTATATATACAAAAGACCTTTACTACCGCATAAACGTAAGAAGAAAAGTCGAGGAAAAGTAAGAAAAGGAAGGTGAGTGTGAGTGAGAAACTCGATGTATTTACTTACTATCGGGTGAGTAACTTGTGCAAGCCAGCGGACAAGAATTAATCCTTAACAGGGAAGATTCCTTTATATGACTTGGTACTTTAAAAAGCGCTCCTATTCCTTCGCTGAGTCAGACAAAGTGTAATTAGCAAAATCCTAAATTCACAATCAAAAACATTTGTTGCATCTAAGAAGGGAGAAGGGTAACATTTGTCATCTGTTTTTCTTTCTTTCTCAAATTACAGGATGACAGGACATCTAGTTGGTTTCCATTTCTGTCCCGTTCTGTTGAGTGGTGTTGCTTTGTTTCTTGTGGCTTTCAGTTCGTCTTTGCACACTGACTTGAGCAGGGACGAGGTTTTCGAGCGAATTGAAGGTAACACGTAAACGTGTTATACCTCCCAACACAGTGATATTTTGCTCCGGTGGGATGTGAGTGTTTCAAGTGCCATGGGCGAAAACTGGGATCGGATGACACAGATTTTGATCCTTCCCCCCCCCCACCCCCGAATAAGACTTTGTGACATTCCTACAATTCCCCTCATTGTTAGTAAATTTTCATTCTTCCCCTTTTATATTCTGTTGGCCACAGCAGCTCGCCCTGGAAAAAAATATAAGTTCGCCCCAAAATTGGGTAAAAACAACAGGAACTTTCTACGCGCAACTCTCATAACTCTCAGGGCTTCTTCATATTCACCTTTGTACGATATCAAGAGTCAAGATGACCTCTTAAGACAGGGTAATTAACTACACACAAACTGTATTATGAAAGTATCCAAAATAAACTGAGTGATGAGAACGCAATTGTGTTGTTTTTCAAGGAGTTGAGCTAATTGGTCACGTCACCAAGACATTATATGCTGACGAAATAAGCTGTGGATTGAGTTGCCTTCGAGATGAAAAATGCCAATCTTACAACAGCAAATCCGATGCTAGTGATATAAAGAAGGAATGTCAACTGAGTAATCAAACCAAAAATTCAAGTCCGGAAAACCTGAGGTGTAACCCACGTTCTACTTATTATGGAAGAGGTACTGTTGAGTAAGGTGCTTAACATTATGGAAAAGTTAGAGGAGGTGGGAGGGTATGAAGGGTCGGAGTATTTTGGTTGTCACGATAAAGTTTTCCCGATCCTTCCATCACGTTCCGAATTATTCTATCGATCTTCCTCATTGGCCGCCAATTTTCTTTAGTCCTACCTTTAAACTCTGTTAGCGACAACTGATCCCCTCTCCATTCCCTTGGAAAATATGATATCCCCCCCCCCCCAGACTCTGCCACCCCTCCCACCACCTCTTTCCATGACCAAGTCAAAAATGGTGACCTATTTCTTACTTTTGATTAGCGCTTTTCAGAGCTCTCTCATGTCACGTGTACATCCATGTATAATCTTTCCCGAGGGAATATGAAGTTAAAAATCTCTTGCTTTTCCTTATAATGAAAGGTTTTCCATAATCTTAGTTTGAATTGCAAGATGCTATGGATCCTGCAAAGATTTATAAAATCTAGAGCTATCTAACAATTACGCGAAAAGAACTACTTATGGAATAAGACCTCTGTGGCGTGTTTTGTTTCTTAATTTGATCCTCTCCTCGTTTCAAATGATTATTCTTCCTTTTTCCTATGCAGATAAACGAGGTTGGGATTTTGCTCATCCGGCCGCCTCCTGTAAAGAAATTCAGGACTCTGGACACTCCAAAGGTAAACGAGGTTGGGGTTCTGCTCATCCGGCCCTCTCCTGTAAAGAAATTCTGGGCTCTGGACACTCCAAAGGAGACGGGGAGTATTGGATCGACCCTGAGAAGAGTGGAAACCCTTTGAAGGTCTATTGTGACATGTCAAGATATGGTGGTAAGAAAATGATTTTTTTTTTTTTTGAGACACGAGGACTTCAACAGGAGTATATTTGGTCTTGGCTATTCTTGCTTTCTCTACAAATATCCTTTTTATGTTTTGAATCAAAACTACTACGGAATTCTTGAAACTGATTGATTATCATCAGCCGGCCGATTTGAGCACTAATAGGACAGTGTACGCGTCATATTTGTAATTGAACAGTGCAGTAGGACCGTTAAAGGGATAGTTAACACGTCATGCCTGTGTGAGTGGACAGAACGCGTCATGTGCGCGCTGTTGTCTCGCATTTCGCCGAGTTAACTGTTGTTTTTATGAAAACGTATAACCGATGTATAGTTTCTTTCTATATTTTTGTCATAGTTTTGATTAATTGGTAACAGGCCTTCTTGTCGTCCAATTCTGTCTGTAGTGATACGAGTGATTAACAAATCGGACTCCCGCTTTGCGGTCGTACGATTCTGTAAATCACTCGTATGATTACAGACCCAATTGGACTCCACTCGGTCCTGTTACTATTTAATATGTCCAAAATTCTATTTACATGGATGTCACAAGATCATTTAGGTTTTTTTTTATTTTAGGAGGTTGGCTTCTTGTGTCAAATGTTGAGTTCGGAAGTCCCTCTCCTAAGGTGTCAGTTGAGACATCATACCGTGGAATAGGTAAGTCACACATGGTTCTGCAGAAGAGTGCCATGAAAGAGCTCAAAAGATACTTGTCCTTCACTCAGCTGAGATTCCACTGCCACAAGAAACAGGGAAGCACATTCCACGTGGTCACAGCTTCCAACAGCTCAGGCGAAGCTGTGGTCCGGTACTTCAGCGGTCAGACAGATGAGCAACCGGACGCCTGTGGTTCGTTTGTGAGAGTGACGTTGGATGACAATTCCGAGTTACCTGGCATTTGCAAATATTGGGGTCGACAAGTAAGTGGAGAGTCCGAAATTAAGTGGAGAGTTGGAAAGTGGGGACATGGTGAAGATCAAAACATGCTATACTGGTATCCCGTCTTGATAAAAAACAGTCGTCAACTTAGGGTCCAACTGCATAACGTTGGCGACCTCAGAAAAATGGAATGTGATGATAGCTCCGCTCCCAATGTTGGCACAAACGGCGATTTCTGGAGAGTCTTTGTTCGTTAGTTGTGTCTATCTGTACACCAAGCAACCCTTGACTGTGCGAATAACAGTAACAAACGAATAAAGCAAAATAAAGACAAATGCACCGTTACGCTCATCAGGTTATAAGATTGTTTTTGTTTCCATTTCGGGGCAAGGGAAAGCAATCCTCACTGTTTCCTGTGGGGCCATTTATTTTAATTTTTATTTTTGAAAATATTTTCTCATACATCCCAAACCGAATATGACTGCAAAAATCACTTTTTGTACGTGGCTGGCACACACATTTGCCGCGGTTTCACGGTGAACAACCTTATCGTGCGAGAGTCGAAAGTTAAAGTTCTTGTCTCCTCGGGGGCTTAGAGAATTTTCACCCTAGAAAGTTAGTGTATTTTGATTCACGGCGCGTGACATATTCAACCATCCAATCAAAAAACCTATTTGATTTGAGAGATACATAACGATTAAATTTTCACAACTGCTTAAATAAAAGGTTTAACTAGTGACCATGTCAACCTCAACGTTAAGTTGAAGGACTCTAAACATGATTGGCTAGTTGATCGGATCGCGAGCGTCGCACGTGAATACTAAAAATTCCAGAGGAAGAGGAAAGAATACTTTGCAGTTCGAAAGAAATTCACTACTGACACAAGAAAATTTCAACGACCCGAAGCTAGCTGGGAAATCTCCCGGACAACAAAAAAGTAATCATACAGATTTTGACCTTCAACCCCTCGGGGATTGGGGAAGAGTTTTTTTCCACTTTTTAGACATGACACGAGTTTATATACTGTAACCAATCACAATCGAAAGAATTTTACTTTTCAATGATTGGGAGGTTTACATCAAACATAATAACCGGGAAATATATATATATATATATATATATATATATATATATATATATATATATATATATAACTTTTTTTATCGTGTTCATTGTTCAGAGCTTCACACAAGTCAAAAACTATATTATGCTTTTAGCACCCATAAGCTCCTTTTCCTTCGGGTTTTCAGTCGACTCAAATCTCGATATCAGCAACGTCATGTGCTCCTTGGAAGAAAACGTTGCCGTTGTGGCGGACCAGGGTAGGTTATGTAAGGGCTCTTTTCATACCACATGCAGTTTACAATTAGGAGGTTAAAATAATCGTCATTCCATACAGAGGGAGTTGTCCTACCATATCGAAGGTCTCTGTGTCAGGAAGTCCAACAATCTCTCTAGGAGGTTGAGACTGGACATTGCATTTTTAAAAACCAGTGGTATCTGTGTTCTGTCAGTGATACAATGCTGATGACTCGCGTGCAGATTTGCTCGATTGTTTATGAGAAAATACCGTAAACGAATAAGCGCTATGACTCATGTTTGTTAAATTTAACTAATTGTCGAGAGAGGATTGTCCGCTCATTTTTCTAGTTTTTAATTTAATCCTTACCGGCCTTACGCCTAACCATGATAAAAAATCTCCATTTTACTACCTCAAGATAAAATAAGAATCTTAAATAAAAGGAAAGACAAAAATTCAGATAAAATGGATCATTTTACGCGACAGCACACTTACAGTCTAGACAGTCAGAACTATCGCTAGGAAACGTGATTAAGTGATTCATTGCTTTAAGACGGCCAAACTGCAACTAGAGGGCGCTTAAAAACTATAAAAACTATAGGATTGTGACGTAAGACCCCACATAGACTGTTCCATTTCAAGCTTGACTTATCCATTTCACTTTTGTATTTTTGGCGGTTACGGCGTAAACCAACTGCTGTAACACTAAACCATTTCGGTTTCGGTTTGTACTAAACCTTTTGTCGTCACGCTAAACCATTTCACTTTCCTTTGAGTAGGTTGATGCGTTACTAAGCCATTACTGCCTACTATCAACCATTTGCCGATAGCTTTAGCTATTTCACACTACTCTCGGTTGTGTCAAGTCACTGAACCAAAGTACAGCTAGCTGAACCATTTATCATTTCGACACTGAGTTGAGTAACTTTTGCAAGCCAGCGGACAAGTTTTAATCCTTAGCAGGGAAGGTTCCTTTATCAGTGAGCTGGTAGTTTAAAAAGCCCTCCGTATTCTTTCGCCGAGTCAGACAAAGTGTAATTAAAACCCTAAATTCGCAGTCAAAACTGTTTGTTGCATCAAAAAAGGGAAAGCGCGACATTTTTCATCTGTTTTTCTTTCTTTCTCAAATTACAGGATGAGAGGGCTTCTAGTTGGTTTCCAATTCTGTCCCATTCTGTTGAGTGGTGTTGCTGCATTTCTTGTGGCTTTCAGTTCGTCGGCCCGCGCTGACTTGAGAAGGGACGAGGTTTTCGAGAGAGTTGAAGGTAACACGTGAATGTGTTATGCCTCTGTTATAACACTGTGATATTTTTTTTCCGACGGGATATGAACGCGTCAATTGCCATGGCCGAAAACTCGCCAAATCAATATAATATAACTTACTGATAACGATAAACTTTACATGATCCCTCCCCCCATAAGGCTCTGTAACAATCTTACGATCCCCCTCTTTGGCAGTCAATTTTCTACACTTCCGGTCTCTCTTTATACTCTGTTGGCCACAACAAATCCTCCTAAAAAAAACATGGGGATTGCCCCAAAATCGGGTAAAAACGACGGGAACTGTCTACGCATAACTCTCATAACTCTTAGGGCTTCTTAATATTCACCTGTGCACGATATCAAGAATCAAGATGACTTCTTAAGACAGGGTGAACAACTACACACATACTATATTATGAAAGTATCCAAAGTAAACTGTATGATAATAAAATGAAACACGATTGTGTTGTTTTTCTAGGATTTGAGCTGGCTAGTTTTTTCTAGGATTTGTGGATTGAGATGCCTTCAAGATGAAAAATGCCAATCTTACAACAGCAAATCCGATGTTAGTGATGCGAAGAAGGAATGTCAACTGAGTAACTTAACTAAAAAATCAAGTCCGGAAAACTTGAGGCGTAACCCACGTTCTACTTAATATGGAAGAGGTACTGTTGAGTAAGGTGCTTAACCTTAGGAACAAGTCATATTTTTATCGCCTGGGTAGAAGGGGAGAAGAGGGGGAAGGAAAGGTCACAGCATTATGGTTGTCACAATAAATCGAGTCAGTCAATTTTCAAATCAATTTTCAATTTAGGTCCAACCTTTAAGGTCTGTCAGCGACGACTGATCCCCTTTCCGTTCCCTTTGAAAACCAGGATCCCCCCCCCCCCCCCACCCCGGTAAGACCCTCCTACCCCTCCCACCCCCTTTTTCTAAGCGAAAAATGGTGACCTGTTCCTTACTTCTTCTCAGCGCTTTTCAGAGAATATAGAGTTTATGATCTCTTGCCTTTCCTTATAACTTTTCCATTCTCTTAAATTGAGATTAAGGGATGCTATGGATCCTACAAATATTTCTAAAATCAAAAGCTATCTAATGATCACGCGAAAGAAACTACATTTGGAATAAGACCTATGTGGGCTGTTTTGTTTCTAAGTTTGATCCTCTCCTCGTTCCAAATGATTATTCTTCCCTCTTCCGATGAAGAAAAACGAGGCTGGGATTCTGCTCATCCGGCCTTCTCCTGTAAGGAAATTCTGGACTCTGGACACTCCAAAGGAGACGGGGAGTATTAGATCGACCCCGAGAAGAGTGGAAACCCTTTGAGGATCTATTGTGACTTGTCAAGATATGGTGGTAAGTGAATAAGTCTTTTTTCAGAGACACCAGGACTTAAACCGGAGTATGTTTGACTTGAAGCGCTTTCTATTGGAACATTCTGGTCTTGGCTATTCGTGCTTTCTCTACAAAGATCCTTGTTATGTTTTTTAATCGAAACTGTAACAAAATTCTCCAACGCGATTGGTTATCACCAGCCGGCCGATTTGAGCACAACAAGACAGTATACGCGTCATACTTGTAATTGGACAGTGTAATAGGTCAGTTAAAGGGACAGTTAACACGTCATGCCTGTATGAGGGGACAGAACGCGTCATGTGCGCGCGCTGTCGTCTCGCATTTCGCCGAGTAAACTGTGTTTTTTGGTTTTTCTGAAAACGTATAACCAATGTCTAGTTTCTTTCCCAAATTTTGTCATAGTTTTGATTAATTGGTAACAGGCCTTCTTGTTGTCCAATTCTGTCTGAAATCATACTCGTGATTAACAAATCGGACTCCCGCTTTGCGGTCCTACGATTTTGTTAATCACTCGTATGGTTACAGTCCAAATTAGACTCCACTCGGTCCTGTTACCATTATTAATATGTCCAAAATATTATTTTGAATGAGATGCCAGTGGTCTCAGTTACTGGTGCAAATCACCAGCTCAGTGCCCAGATTGTCCAATAATCAAGAGATTTTCTTGTAGCTGTCATTGTGTTATTAAGGGTAGCAAACAAAGTTTGTCTTTTTTCGTTGTTGCTCGATTGAAGTAAGTTGTACAATACTTTCTTCACAGCTTGAAGGAGGATGTGAGTTAGCCATCATGTGTGATATCATTTATGCTGTAAACAAAGCTAAGTTTGGTCAACCAGAGATTTTGCTTGGAACTATTCCAGGTATGGCACACATAAATTACCCACAGAAACAACTTAATCAGTTTGCACAATAAGAAAATATAATATATTCCACTGACTTCCACTGATTAAAATATCAGAGAGCAGAAATAAGCTGCAGGATAGCAGATGAAGAAAATGAAAATTATGTCTTCTCCTTTCCAAGATTTTTTTATACTTCTTAAGAGTATTAGTCACCAGCCCCTTACACCCAAACATCAGTCTGCAAGTTCTCCATACTTTTCTCCATACATTTCCTAATGTGCTGACAAGGAGAATTTGTTTAACAATCAAGAGCTTGTTTGATTGTTGATCATTTGCTTTATTCTTATGACTTTAATGTGTGATTCAGGGGTGATATTGTAAGGAGAAATTAGATGCTAATCACTCTTTGGGGTCAAAGATTTAAACTTTAAACTTTAAACTTAAGCTCTAACTTAAAAAAAGTGATGTAATTTGGCGAAGTAAAGACTCGTAACCAGGAAAGATCACAGGAGTAAGATGGCTTTTTTATGAAATGGATATTTTTTTTATTCTAGACTCTTATATTGCTGCTTTTATGTTCTTTAACCCTTTAACTCCCATGAGTGACCAAGACAGAATTTCTCTTTACACTATCAATACAAAATTAACCAGATAAGTGGTGAGAATAAAGAAAACTTTCAATTTGGGGATAATTAGTTGATCAAATATTAAATTTCTGAAACTAAAATTATAAGAATTGTATGGTTGACAGTAAGTAAAATTACAATTGTGTCAAGCTTAAATTTAAGTTTGTGCTTAAAGTTGCAACTAACTCGAAGATTGCTTTCATTTTTTTAGGTGCTGGTGGTACACAGCGACTTCCAAGAGCTGTTGGGAAGTCCCTGGCTATGGAAATGATACTCACAGGAGATCCTATTTCAGCAGAAGATGCACAGAAATCAGGTCCATGTTCCTTTCAACTTAGCTCCTATTTTTGACCAGTTGTTCATCATTACCTCTTTACCTTACAAAATCGATCAACATGCAACTTCTCCTTGTAATAAACATATATCATCCAGCAAACGGGTAATGAGAATATTTAAACTTCTCAGTTCAAATTTGTTATTGATCTAACGTCAAATTCTCGTAACTAATTAAAAAGGAAATGTGTAGCAGCTAGAGGGGAAAATTAACAATCTGATCTTGGGGGTTAAAGGGTCAAGGAGGAAGGTACTTAGCATCGTAAGTCTTCCCGGTGGCACAAGGAAATTCTCACACAAATTATTGAGAAATGTGTACAGTACTTCCACATCATCAAGGACTGCAACGGAGACACACTGTTTTATGCTAAACACTTGTGTAAGCCTGCAAAATTTGAGTTAAAGGCGTAGATTTTTCCCTTCTGTTTGTTAGCATTTCCGCGAAGGAACCGTTCACTTCCGAAGATGTCCGCACTCTTCCGAAGACGTTTTTTAGAGTTTACGTAAACTTGTATGTCTTCAGTACTCTCCTCTCTTATTAAAAGCTCTCGGCAAAAGTTATTTGCGCCAACCTTTCTCTTCGTTTTGATTCAAGTACATTTGCTCTTTATACTTTTTTCAAAAAGTCGCAGTTAAGGCCGCGTTACCTCAAGTTGTTCAGTTAGGTTTAAGGGTTAATAAAGGTATGAACTTGGGGCATGCACTCCTGTGATAAAACTGCATAAAATTATAAGAATTATTGGCGTCGGCTTTGTCAGGTGGGGCATTGCGCACTCATTCTCGAGATTTTTCTTCTCTTAGATCTAAATTCAAATTGCAGACTTAAAAACTTTCATTTTTTCTTAGGCCTGGTTAGTAAAGTCTTCCCCGCAGAAGAGCTCGTAGATGAAGCTATCAAGACAGCTGCAAAAATATCATCCTTGTCGAAGATTGCCGTACAGATCGCCAAAGAAGCTGTCAACACAGGTATTGGCCTGGCAGTTGTAACCGTCCGATTGACTGTTTCCTGTCATGAGTTATACTTCGATTATTCGCAAGATTTTATGTCAACCGAAGTCGGTGTTGATCTTGTCCATCGCTAGACGTTTCTTGTTGGTTTACCAGTCAACTTCAAAACAGTTACCTATCCTATTTGACTGTTCTACTGCGAAACTATCTTTTTTCTAGTTACCGAAATAGCCCAAAACATCATGACGTACTTCCATTCACAAGAGTCAAATTGATTGTTTCTAAGTCATCATCTTAATTGAAGCAAACTGAGAAAATGAGGTAGATTTTTGCGCAAGTTAAGCAGAGAAGAACTTGATCTCGCGTAGGATTTTGTTGCCTCGGGATATAAATCATCATGACTGACCTGCTTGAGTCCAAAAGTTTAACAGTTTACAAGAAATGCATGCAAGAACAATTTATGGTCGTTGCATTCCCTTTGAAAGTTCCGTAGATGGTTGAATTTCCCAAATGTCTTTTTGTTTAGGCTACGAGATGTCACTGGCAGAAGGACTGCATTTTGAGAAAAGAATGTTTCACTCAACATTTTCAACAGTAAGTTACTATTGATCGGCTTTTACACTTGAAAGAAGACGGCAATTGCAATACAAAGTGGTAAAGCCACTTAACCATTTCCCGAAAACATATCACCTACTCTCTCTGATCTAGAGCAATCAACTGAATACTTCACGTCTTCTGCGCAACCGAAGATAGTGTGGATTAAAATATTAAAATGTTCTTATGTTCCCGCTAAAAGCGTAGCTCTATCTTTCTGCATGTAAACTACACACAACCCACAATTCCTCTATTCGCTCTGACGAAAGGCTAACGCTTGGAACGTCAGCTTTAGAAACTCTCTATGGTGGCCATTTTTGCATTATCAACGCTTTTGATGTAAATAATATTTGTGATACCCCACCCGCCGCAACAATACAGTTTCTCTAGAAACTTACCCCGTCTGTTCGATTGTTACCATGGTGATGAATAACAGTGTAATGAATTTGTAAGGACTTGCGATGAAACTTTCCCGAAGGTAAAATTTCTCCTTTTCTTTAATTTCGCAGGACGATCGAAAGGAAGGGATGACAGCTTTTGTCGAAAAACGAAAAGCCGAATTTATGGACAATTAGTATCTGTTATTTTTCGAAAAGTCGTAGCTTGCGAGAACTTTGAATTGTTTTGTGGGAGTGTTAGGGCAGGTGAAAGAATGATGAAAGCTTATATAAAATTGTGTGAAGGGCAATGAAAACACTCAGCGTGAATTTTCACCAAAAAAAAAACTTAACTGGCGAAATTGATAGCAAAAATAACATAAATAAAGCAAAGTCATAGTCATTTCTCGTTCGTGCGCTCATCTGTTGAACGGATACCCTGGGGTATACATTGGGACGGGGGCGAGTATAGATTTAAGTTCTGCACAGTTCGGTATGTTAATTAAGACTCGAGTCACGAAAACTAAATGACGCCCAAGATGACGGCTCTTCAGTACACTTTCTAGAAAATTAATCCAAGACAAACCAAGTTTTTGACTTGTTTCCTCTCTGTTCACTTTCCTTTCGTTTTGAATCAAATTCTTGGAAGAAATGGATTTTATTTGCTGTAAGGCACCTTGTTTAAATTGCCTTAAGGGTCAATGTCTATATGATAATTTTTTTTTCTTTTTCGGTCCCGGAGGTTTCCCAGCTAGCCTCTACCTTTTGTGCAGGGCATGATTTTCATGGTTTTCGTGAATTTTTTTGCAAAGTGCAAACTAAGCGTATTATTCCACTTTCCCTTGAATGTTTGTATTCACGCTTGACGCACGTGATTCGACCAACTAGCCAATCTTGTTTAGATCCTTGAAGTTAACGTTGAGGTTGAAGTGGTCAATTTCCTCAGCACTGATTCTACCTTTAATTAAGATAGAAGTTGTAAAAATTTAATCGTTATGTACCTCTCAACTCAAAGGGGTTTCTGATTGGAGGAGAACAAGTCGCTGTGAATCAAAATACACCAACTTTCTTGGGTGAACAAAAAGCCCCTTGGTAAACAACAACTTGAACTTTCGACTCTCACGGGATAAGGTCGTGCACCGTGAAACTGCAGCAAATGTGAGTGCCAGCCTGTGTAAAAAAATAATATTTTAGCAGTCATTTTCGAGTTGGGAGGTATGACAAAACACTTTTAAAAATTAAAATCAAAGTGACTGGCCCCACAGGAAACAGTAAGAATTGCTTTCCTTTGACCCGCAATGAAAACAAAACTCATTGTTTCCTCACAGTCAGTTAGTCGCTTAATTTATCAACATTGCTAGGTGTCTGTATTAGAATTGTCTGGAAGCGAGAGTAAACAATATTAGCAGGGTATTAGCTAGAGTGCAAAAGATGAGAAAATAATTGGAGCATCGAAAGAAATATGTTTCTTAGCATATTGGCTTCGGCTATTAGATTTAACTAACACGGGTTCAAAACAGGAACACACAAAAACGTGTATGGTACAGCAGATATACCAACACACTGTGACTCATAAATGTACGAGTTAGAACGTGAGAAGGAATCCTGTCAATTTCATCACTGAAGAAAACTTTTAACCTTGAAATTACATCCTGTAGTTCTTTCAGTTTTCATTAGGCGAATTTAGCTTTGTTTGATGGGAAAAAGTTGCTCTGTATCCTGAATGCGACTAATTGAGAAAAGAAATCCGGCTAATAAAAACAATCCGAGTAATCTAGGTTTGTTTCTAATTAAATGCCCCCACGCTTTACTCAAATGTAAAGAAACGCTAACCCCAAGCCGTGATCAGTATTTCGTGCAAAGTTGACTGATGCATAATTTATGTATGGGTTCTTAAGCTGTTTCTATTTTTTTCTTTTAATCATTGTCTCAACTTTCATTAAAATTGTATAAAAAGTTGAAAAAAGAGCTTTTCAATATAAAAATACGAGAGGAGTGGAAGGAAACTGAAGGTAAGAATATACTGGTTTCAAGAAGATTGCTCTCTAACTTTGATAACAACATATTAATCTTGAATAGTCAGCCACTTGGATAAATACGTTTGAGTGAGAAGTATAAATACAAAAGACCTTTACTACCGCATAAACGTGAGAAGAAAAGTCGAGGAAAAGTAAGAAACGGAAGGTGAGTGTGAGTGAGAAACTCGATGTATTTACTTACTATCGGGTGAGTGACTTGTGCAAGGAGTAACCAAGTCATTCAATTTGGAGAAAATTGGTTAATTTAAACTTCAGAAGAAGACTGCGCTCTAACTTTGATAACAACATAAATCTTGAATAGTCAGCCACTTCGACAAATACGTTTGAGTGAGAAGTATATATACAAAAGACCTTTACTACTGCATAAACGTGAGAAGAAAAGTCGAGGAAAAGTAAGAAAAGGAAGGTGAGTGTGAGTGAGAAACTCGATGTATTTACTTACTATCGGGTGAGTAACTCGTGCAAGCCAGCGGACAAGAATTAATCCTTAACAGGAAAGATTCCTTTGTATGACTTGGTAGTTTAAAATAGCGCTCGTATTCTTTCGCTGAGTCAGACAAAGTGTAATTAGCAAAACCCTAAATTCACAATCAAAACTATTTGTTGTATCTAAGAAGGGAGAAGGGCAACATTTGTCATCTGTTTTTCTTTCTTTCTCAAATTACAGGATGACAGGACATCTAGTTGCTTTCCATTTCTGTCCCGTTCTGTTGAGTGGTGTTGCTTTGTTTCTTGTGGCTTTCAGTTCGTCTTTACACACTGGTTTGAGCAGGGACGCGGTTTTCGAGAGAGTTGAAGGTAACACGTGAATGTGTTATACCTCCCAACACAGTGATTTTTTTTTTCCGACGGGATGTGAATGTTTCAACTGCCATGAGCGAAAACTCGGATCGGATGACACAGATTTTGGCTGTGTCAATATAAACTTTACATGATCCCTTCCCCCCCCCCCCCTCCCTAAATAAGGCTCCGTGACATTCTTACAATCCTGAAGTAAATTTCCATTCTTCCCCCCTTATACTTTGTTGGCCACAGCAGTTCGCCCTAAAAAAATATAAGATCGCCCCAAAATCGGGTCAAAACAACAAGAACTTTCTACGCGCAACTCTCATATCTCTCAGGGCTTCTTCAATTTTACTTTTGTACGATATCAAGAATCAAGATGACCTCTTAAGACAGGGTAATTAACTACACACAAACTGTATTATTAAAGTATCCAAAATAAACTAAGTGATGAGAACATGTAACGCGATTGTGTTGTTTTTCAAGGATTTGAGCTAATTGGTCACATCACCAAGACATTATACACTGACGAAATAAACTGTGGATTGAGATGCCTTCAAGATGAAAAATGCCAATCTTACAACAGCAAATCCCATGCTGATGATGCAAAGAAGGAATGTCAATTGAGTAATCAAACCAAAAAATCAAGTCCGAAAAACCTGAGGCGTAATCCACGTTCTACTTATTATGGAAGAGGTACTTAACATTATGGAAAAGTTAGTGTGGGGGGGGGTCGGAATATTTTGGTTGTCACAATAAAGTTTTCCTGATCCTTCCATAACGTTCCGAATTATTCTATCGATCTTTCTCATTGGCCGCCAATTTTCTTTAGTCCCACCTTTAAACTCTTTTAGCGACGACTGATCCCCTCTCCATTCCTTTTGAAAACAATGATATCCCCCTCAAGACCCTGCCACCCCTCCCACCCCCCCTTTACAAGTTTTCAGAGTTCTGTCATGTTACGTGTACATCCATGTATAATCTTTCCCGAGAGAATATTAAGTTAAAAATCTCTTGCTTTTCCTTATAATGATAGATTTTCCATTTTCTTAAATCAAGGGCTATCTAATAATTACACAAAAGGAACTACATATGGAATATGACCTCTGTGGGGTGTTTTGTTTCTTAGTTTGATCCTCTCCTCGTTCCAAATGATTATTCTACCCTTTTTTCCTATGCAGATAAAAAACGAGGTTGGTATTCTGCTCATCCGGCCTTCTCCTGTAAAGAAATTCTGGACTCTGGACACTCCAGAGGAGACGGGGAGAATTGGATCGACCCAGAGAAGAGTGGTAACCCTTTGAAGGTCTATTGTGACATGTCAAGATCTGGTGGTAAGAGAATGAATTTTTCTTTGAGAGACGAGGACTTCAACAGGAGTATATTTGACTTGGAGCATTTTCTATTGGAACGTTCTGGTCTTGGCTATTCTTTCTTTCTCTACAAAGATCATTATTATGATTGGTTATCATCAGCCGGCCGATTTGAGCAATGATAGGACAGTGTAAGCGTCATATTTGTAATTGAATTGTGAAATAGGACCGTTAAAGGGATAGTTAACGCGTTATGCCTGTGTGAGTGGATAGAACGCGTTATGTGCGCGCTGTTGTCTCGCATTTCGCCGAGTAAACTGTTGTTTTTCGTTTTTATGAAAACGTATAACCGATGTCTAGTTTCTTTCTCAAATTTTGTCATAGTTTTGATTAATTTGTAATAGGCCTTCTTGTCGTCCAATTCTGTCTGTAATGATACGAGTGATTAGCAAATCGGACTCCCGCTTTGCGGTCGTAAGATTCTGTAAATCACTCGTATGATTAGAGACCGAATTGAACTCCACTCGGTCCCGTTACCATTTAATATGTCCAAAATTCTAGTTACATGGATGTCACCAGATAATTAAGGTTTGTTTTATTTTAGGGGGTTGGCTTCTGGTGTCAAATGTTGAGTTGGGAAGTCCTTCTCCTAAGGTGTCAGTTGAGACATCACACCGTGGAATAGGTAAGTCACACATGGTTCTGCAGAAAAGTGCCATGAAAGAGCTTAGAGGACACTTGTCCTTCACTCAGCTGAGATTCCACTGCCGCAAGAAACAGGGACGCACATTCCACGTGGTCACAGCTTCCAACAGCTCAGGTGAAGCTGTGGTCCAGTACTTCAGCAATCAGACAGATGAGCGACCGGACGCCTGTGGTTCGTTTGTGAGAGTGACGTGGGACGACAATTCCCACTTAGCTGGCATTTGCAAAGATTGGGGTCAACTAGTAAGTGGAGAGTACTTGGTTGGAAAGTGGGGACATCCTAAAGCTGAAGATCAGAACAGGCTATACTGGTATCCCGTCTTCAAAAAAAACATGTATCACCTTAGGGTTCATTTGCATAACGTTGACGACCTCAAAAGAATGGAATGTGATGATGACTACCGTAGAAGTGTTGACACAAACGGCGATTTCTGGAGAGTCTTTGTTCGTTAGTTGCGTCAATCTGTACACCAAACAACACTTGACTGTGCGAAGGATAACAGTAACAAACGAATAAAGCAAAATAAAGACAGATGCACCGTTACACTCATCAGGTTATAAGTATTTTTTTTCTTTCCATTTCGGGGCAAGGGAAAGCAATCCTCCTTGTTTCCCGTGGGGCCAGTCATTTTTAATTTTTATTTTTGAAAATATTTTCTCATACATCCCAAACCGAATATGACTGCCAAAAGTCACTTTTTGTACGTAGGCTGGCACACACATTTCCCGCGTTTCACGGTGAACAACCTTATCGCGCGAGAGTCGAAAGTTAAAGTTGTTGTCTCCTCGGGGGCTCAGTGAATTTTGTTCACCCTAGAAAGTTAGTGTATTTTGATTCAAGGCGCGTGACATATTCAACCATCCAATCAAAAAAACCTATTTGAGTTGAGAGGTACATAACGATTAAATTTTCTCCCCTGCTTCCTTCTAAATAAAAGGTTGAACTAGTGACCACGTCAATCTCAATGTTAAGTTGAAGGGCTCTAAACATGATTGGCTAGTTGATCGGATCGCGAGTGTCGCGCGTGAATACTAAAAATTCCAGAGGAAGAGGAAAGAACACTTTGCAGTTCGGAAAAAAATCACTACTGATACAAGATAATTTCAACAACCTGTTTGATATGGTGGGAAGCAACTGAGAAAAACCATGCTTAGCACAAGAGATCGAGCCTGGCTGGGAAATCTCCCGGACAATAAAAAAATAATCATACAGATTTTGACCTTCAACCCCTCGGGGATTGGGGAAGGGTTTTTTTTTTTTCACTCTTTAGACATGACATGAGTTTTTATACTGTGAAGTTTTTATATGAAATAATTCATATTTGTACTGCGGTTGTAGATGAAAGTGAAATGTGATGATCGCAGTAAATTTTCCAATTTAAGCAATTGGAAAGAAGAAGCCTGAAAAAAATCAGGGCTTCAACAAGATTCGAACGCGTGACCTCCACCGGTATCGCGGAGGTCACGGGTTCGAATCCCGTTGAAGCCCTGATTTTTTTTTCAGGCTTCTTCTTTCCAATTGCTTAAATTGGAAAATTTACCGCGATGATCACATTTCACTTTCATCTACAACCGCAGTACAAATATGAATTATTTCATATAAAAACTTCACATCATTTCACTGCACGGGAAGATATGAACTCAATAAATTGACCTCGCTCCCAATGTGTGGCTTCATAGCTCAGTTGGTAGAGCATCGCACCGGTATCGCGGAGGTCACGGGTTCGAATCCCGTTGAAGCCCTGATTTTTTTTCAGGCTTCTTCTTTCCAATTGCTTAAATTGGAAAATTTACTGCGATGATCACATTTCACTTTCAGTTTTTATACTGTAACCAATCACAATCGAAGAAATTTCAATTTTCAATGATTGAGGGGTTTATATCAAACATAATAACCGGGCATTATATATATTTACATATATATATATATCACTAGTTTATCTAGTTTGAGCACTCTGGCATGGCTTAGATGATACCACACGTGTGAGATCACTTGGGGTGGCTATATAGCCTTACCTCCATCCTAGCATCAGCACTGCACTGATGAGGCCCAGAAGGCCGAAACAGTACTGTCTGCAGTTAGTTATATATATATATATATATATATATATATATATATATATATATATATATATATATATATATATATATGTTCAGAGCTTCACACAAGTCAAGAACTATATTATGCTCTTAGCAGCCATAAGCTCCTTTTCCTTCGGGTTTTCAGTCGACTCAAATCTCGATATCAGCAACGTCATGTGTCCCTTGGAAGAAAACTTTGCCGTTGTGGCGGACCAGGGCAGGTTATGCAAGGCTCTTTTCATACCGCATGCAGTTTACAACTAGGAGGCTAAAATAATCGTCATTTCATACAGAGGGGGTTGTCCTACCATATCGAAGGTCTCTGTGTCAGGAAGTCCACTGAACTCACACGATCAACAATCTCGCTAAGAGGTTGAGACTAGACATTGCATGTTTAAAGACCAGTGGTATTTATGTTCTCTCAGTGATACAATGCCGATGCCTCGCGTGCAGATTTGCTCGATTTCATGACAAAATACTCATGTTTGTTGTATTTAGCTAATTGTCGAAAGAGGATTGTCCGTTCATTTTTTTAGTTTTTAATTTAATCCTTAACGGACTTACGCCTAACCATGATAAAAAATCTCCATTTTACTAGCTCAAGATAAAATAAGAATCTGAAATAAAAGGAACGACAAAAATACATATAAAATGCATCATTTTACGCCACAGCGCACTTACGGTCTAGACAGTCAGAGCTATGGCTAGGAAACGTGATGAAGTGATTCATTGCTTTAAGACGACGAAACTACAACTAAAGGGTGCCTAAAACTTCAAAAAAATTTATAGTTAAAAACTACGTATACATTGTTACGGATAGTTTACAGTGAAAACTGCTGTCCTTTAAACGGAGAATTCTTACCATGGTTACGTGTGACCATGGTAAGAATTCTCCATTTTACTCCCTCAAGATAAAATGAGAATCTGAAGCAAAAGGAATGACAAAAATACAGATAAAATGCATCATTTTGCGCAACAGCACATTTAAAGTTTAGACAGTCAGAATCATAGCTAGGAAACGTAATAAAGTGATTCATTGTTTTAAGACGACGAAACTACAACTAAATGGTGCCTAAAAACTATAAAAACTTTTGGATTGTGACGTAAGACCCCACATAGACTGTTCCACTTCAAGCTTGACTTGTCCATTCCATTTTTGTATTTTTGGCAGTTACGGCGTAAACCAACTGCTGTAACGCTAAACCATTTCGGTTTATACTAAACCTTTTGTCGTCACGCTAAACCATTTCACTTTACGGTGACTGAGTAGCTATAGATTGATGCAATACTAAGCCATTGCGGTCTACTATCAACCATTTGCAGATAACTTTAGCCATTTCACACTACTCTCATTTGTGTCAAGTCACTGAACCAAAGTATAGTTAGCTGAACCGTTTGTCATTTCGACACTGAGTTGAGTAACTTGTGCAAGTCAGCGGACAAGTTTTAATCCTTAGCAGGGAAGGTTCCTTTATATTAGCTGGTAGTTTAAAAAGCGCTGGTAGTCTTTCGCCGAGTCAGACAAAGTGTAATTAACAAAACCCTAGATTCACAATCAAAACTACTTGTTGCATCAAAAAAGGGAAAGCGCGACATTACATTCTTTCTCTCAAATTGTAAAATGAGAGGACATCTAGTTGGTTTCCATTTCTGTCCCATTCTGTTGAGTGGTGTTGCTTTGTTTCTTGTGGCTTTCAGTTCGTCTTTGCACACTGACTTAAGCAGGGACGAGGTTTTCGAGAGGGTTGAAGGTAACATGTGAATGTGTTGTACCTCTGTTATAACATCATGATATTTTTTTCCGACGTTTTATACACTTCTGATCCCCCTTTATACTCTATTGGCCACAACAAATCCCTCTTTCCGACGGAATGTGAATGTGTCAGGTGCCATGGGCGAAGGTCGGATCGGATGACAGATTTTGGCTGTCACGATAAACTTCACATAATCCCATCCCCCCTCCCCCCCCTAACAAGGCTCTGTAACATTCTTACAATCCCCCCTCATTGGTGGTAAATCTCTATACTTTCTCCCTTGTACTCTGTTGGCCACAATAGAATCCGTGAAAAAAATATAAGATTGCCCCAAAATCGGGTAAAAACAACGGAAACATTTTACGCTCAAATCTCGTACCTCTCAGGGGTTCTTCATATTCACCTTTGTACGATATCAAGAATCAAGATGACCTCTTAAGACAGGGTAATTAACTACACACAAACTGTATTATTAAAGTATCCAAAATAAACTGAGTGATGAGAACATGAAACACGATTGTGTTGTTTTTCAAGGATTTAGGCTAATTGGTCATATCACCAAGACATTAAACGCCGGCGAAATAAGCTGTGGATTGAGATGCCTTCAAGATGAAAAATGCCAATCTTACAACAGTAAATCCGATGCTAATTATGTAAAGAAGGAATGTCAACTGAGTAAGCAAACTAAAAAATCAAGTCCGGAAAACTTGAGGCGTAACCTACCTTTTACTTATTATGGAAGAGGTGCTGTCGATTAAGATGCTTAACCTTAAGAACAAGTCACATTTTTATCACCTGGGTAGAGGGGGAGGAGGGAGAGGAAAGGTCACAGCATTTTGGTTTTCACAATAAGTCGAGTCAGACAATTTTCTTTGGTTACGCCTTTAAACTCTGTCAGCGACGACTGATCCTACCTCCGTTCCCTTTTAAAACTAGGAGACCCCCCCCCCCCCACCAGCAAGACCTGCTCACCCTCCAACCCCTCTTTCCAAGCGAAAAATGGTGACCTATTCCTTTTTTTTTTTTTTTTTTTTTTTTTTTTTAAATTACAAACACAATGCTTACAATACAATATGAAACACCACTTACACTAATTACAATGCTTATTTACATTACTCTACTTACAGTCACTAATAATTACACTACTTACAGTCACTAATAATTACACTACTTACAGTATCCAGCTCTATTAACAACACAATCTACTAATTATGCCATTACATACAAAAAGTACTATTTTCTTTTAACATTGCACAGTGACACATACCGGCGATGGCGACGCCCAGTTAATTCTCTAACAAAAATAAACTACAATAAACTAATAAACAAGGAAGAATATGAGATCTAAGTTTATGCATTGGTCTTCCATTCTTTTCCTTAAAAAAAAGGGCAAACACAAAATTATATGAGAAATTCCCATCTAATTTGAAAATCGCGAAGCTTTCTGTTTCTTATAGCAATTATTTTTTCAACTTGTTTTTTAACTTCAACCTTGTGCAAAAACAATCTAAATATTGGAGAGGTGTTATTTTTTCTACATTCCCAAATACTCAATTTCCCTAAAATTATCAAATAATTTAACAGATCATTCCTCTGAAGTAAGCCAACCATAATATCTTTTAAAGACAAAATTAAATATTCGCCACTAAGATCAAACCACCAGACTGTAAATACGTTCCAAAAAGCTTGCACAAAGGAGCAGTTAAAGAAGAGGTGGTACAGATCTTCCGTATAGGTTCCACAAAAAGAACACTTGTCCGAATCACTTAACCCTATTTTGAACAATTTATCGTTTGTAAACAAAATGAAATTCAATACTCTGTATTGAAACGACCAAACATACGTTTCGCTCGCAACAAGATAAGGAATAGAGAAAACTTCCTGCGCATTTGAAAGCTCAAAATCCGCTGTCAACTTTTTAAAGCCATTCGGGATTCTCGCTTTACTTGTTATCATCGTAGAATAAAACTGTTTACACTTTGCAGTATATGCATTAAAAGATTTAGACTTATAATCAAAATTCATAGGATCGAGATTACCCGCTGTGGGGATGGGGCAGTAGCTTTTTGATTTCATATTAATAATAGAAGATCTCAAGGCTGTCCAAGTCAGGAAATTAGTGTTAAGTCCTTTTTGCTTAAAGAATTCATAAGAACGCACATTGTCAACATCGAACTGTAAATCATTCAAATAAGTTATGCCCTTGTCAAAGTATGTTTTATAAAAAACAGGTTTATTATTAATTCGTATATCCTTATTATTCCAAATTACATTTTGAGAATAATTCACATCAGAAAAGGAGCATCTAAAATCCGCCCACCATCTTAGAAGCTGTAAGTAAAACTTACTAAGACCTAAGTCAAGATCATTTACATCATAGTTACATCTAAAAAGAAAACATCCTCCGTATTTTTTTAAGTTGTATTTGAGATAAGAAATCCAGGGCCCTTCCTTCTCATCTATGAGACGCGGAATCCAGGACAATCTTAATGCTTTAATATGTAGCTCAAGGTCTGTGAGATTCAGTCCACCATTCTCTAAAGTATTTATCACAGAAAGCCTTGTGAAAAAGAATGTAGAAAAAATAACACCTCTCCAATATTTAGATTGTTTTTGCACAAGGTTGAAGTTAAAAAACAAGTTGAAAAAATAATTGCTATAAGAAACAGAAAGCTTCGCGATTTTCAAATTAGATGGGAATTTCTCATATAATTTTGTGTTTGCCCTTTTTTTTAAGGAAAAGAATGGAAGACCAATGCATAAACTTAGATCTCATATTCTTCCTTGTTTATTAGTTTATTGTAGTTTATTTTTGTTAGAGAATTAACTGGGCGTCGCCATCGCCGGTATGTGTCACTGTGCAATGTTAAAAGAAAATAGTACTTTTTGTATGTAATGGCATAATTAGTAGATTGTGTTGTTAATAGAGCTGGATACTGTAAGTAGTGTAATTATTAGTGACTGTAAGTAGTGTAATTATTAGTGACTGTAAGTAGAGTAATGTAAATAAGCATTGTAATTAGTGTAAGTGGTGTTTCATATTGTATTGTAAGCATTGTGTTTGTAATTAAAAAAAAAAAAAAAAAAAAAAAAAAAAAACACAAGGAATAGGTCACAAGACCTATTCCTTACTTCTGGTCAGCGCTTTTCAGAGAATGAAAAGTTTATGATTTTTTCCCTTTCCTTATAACTTTTCCTTTTTCTTAATTTGAGATTGAAGGATGCTATGGATCCTACAAATATTTCCAAAATCAAACGCTATCTAATGATCACGCATGTTTTGTTTCTAAGTTTGATCCTCTCCTAGTTCCAAATGATTATTCTTCCCTCTCTCGATGTCGATAAACGAGGCTGGAATTCTGCTCATCCGGCTTTCCCCTGTAAAGAAATTCTGGACTCTTGACACTCCAAAGGAGATGGGGAGTATTGCATCGACCCCGAGAAAAGTGGAAACCCTTTGAAGGTCTATTTTGACATGGCAAGATATGGTGGTAAGTGAATAAGTCTTTTTATTTGAGACACGAGGACTTTAACCGGAGTATATTTGACTTGGAGCAGTTTCTATTAGAACATTCTGATCTTGGCTATTCGTGCTTTCTCTACGAAGATCCTTGTTATCAGTGTTTTTTAATCGAAACCATAAAATATCCTCGAAAGTGTTTGGTTGTCACCAGCCTGCCGATTTGAGCACAACAGGACAGCATGCACGTCATGCTTGGAATTCGACAGTGTAATAGGGCCAGTAAAGGGACAGTTAACACGTCATGCCTGTATGAGGGGACAGAACGCGTCATGTGCGGGCGCTGTTGTCTCGCATTTCGCCGAGTAAATAGGTGTTTTTCGTTTTTATGAAAACGTATTACTGATACCTAGTCTCTTTTTTTCTCAAATTTTGTCATTGTTTTGATTAATTGGTAAGTTTCCTTCTTGTCGTCCAATTCTGTCTATAATCATACTAGTGATTAAAAAAATCGGACTCCCGCTTCGCGTGTCGTACGATTTTGGTAATCATTCGTATGATTACAGACCAAATTGGACTCTGCTTGGTCAGGTTACCATTATTCATATGTATATAATTCTAGTTACATGAATGTCACCAGATCACTTAGGTTAGTTTTATTTTAGGAGGTTGGCTTCTAGTGTCAAATGTTAAGTTCGGAAGCCCCTCTCCTAAGGTGTCAGTTTAGACATCATACGGCGGAATAGGTAAGTCACACCATGGTTCTGCAGAAATGTGCTATGAAAGAGCTCAGAGGACACTTGTTCTTCACTCAACTGAGACTGACTTCCATTGCCACAAGAAATAGGGACGCACGTTCCACATGGTCACAGCTTCCAACAGTTCTGGTGAAGCTGTGGTCCAATACTTCAGCGGTCAGGTAGATGAGCAACCGGATGCCTGTAGTTCGTTTGTGAGATTGAAGTAGGATTACAATTCCAAGTTAGCTGGTATTTGCAAAGATTGGGGATTAGTAAGTAGAAAGTACTTTGTTGGAAAGTGGGGACATGGAGAAGGTGAAGACAGGTTATACCGGTTTCCCGCCTTTGGAAAATTAAGTATCATCCTAAGGTCCACTTGAATAACGTTGGTGACCTCAACGACATGGAATGCGATGATATCGCCTCTCAGAGTATTAACTCAATCGGCGATTTCTGGAGAGTCTTTGTTCGTTAGTTGCGTGTGACTCAGAGCTGTCTGTACCCTTAGGCAACCCTTGATTGTGCGAATAACTTTAACAAACGAGTAATCAAAACAAAGACGAAAACAAGAAATGCGCCGTCATCGTGACCAGCTGCAGGTTATAAGGACGTTTAAGCGTACAACCTAACTAGGTCACATGTCTGACACACGTCCCTTCCTTGTGACTCACCAATAGTGCTCCTCTGTTTTATCGTGTACTTATAGTTTTACATACACCACAGCCTAAAGGAGTCAATGAGATAAAAACGCGGTTTTCTATATAAAAGTTTATGCAGCTTTACTTATTTTCAAGAACAATCGAGGTCGGAAGAGTAAGCCTTTCTCTTTTGTTTGATCGCGGAGTATGTAAATATACTGATATCCTCGTGAATAAATATAAATATCAGGGCAAGATTTTTTTCTTAAATCTGATAATTCGTTATTTCATTCATTTCAAAGTCAAAATCGCCCAAGCTTTTGAGAGCACGGCGAACTTTGTTTGAAGTATAAAGGGGGTAAGTTTCTAAAGAAACCGTGGTGCTGCGTCGGCGGGGAAGTGTGAAAGAATGATTCGGTTTAATCAACTGAATTGGTATTGTGAATTGGCCACCGTAAAGGACTTAAACGCTGACGTTTCGAGCGTTAGACCTATGTCACAGCGGAAGACGAAGGGCTAACGCTCGAAACGCCAGCAAATATGTTAAAATTAGAGTTTTAAAATTCGAATAAACGCGCCATAGCTTTTCATTCATCGGTTTACTTGGCTTGTATTTGTCCGAAAAAGCAAATGATGGTGATTGTAATCAGGTAAGTGGAAAAACAAGTTGTCTGTAAATTATTAATGTTGCTGTAGGGACGTTTAGCTTATCAGTGGACGAGTTAAACAACATGTACGACTTTTGAACATACTTCAGGTGAAAGTCTGCGAAAATATACAAGCATAGTATACCGTTCGAGGATTTGTGGCGCTTTTTATGAGCAGCAAAGGCCCGTCTACAGCTACTGCCTTTGTGTTTGTGCTTGTGAAGAAATACTCGGCCCTAATTAATATGTTAAAAGTACTCCAGTAATGTTGTAAATCTAATATTAAGAACAACTGAGGGATTCTTGGTTATTGTGTTCAATATATAAAAATGACACGAGCAGGGTACAGTGGGAAAAAAAGGTTCAACTGATAATAGAAATATTTGTGTTATATTTATACTTATAGATACTTCTATGGCTTTGTTTATTAATTCCTATTTTCTTCGCTGAGTAACAACGCTGAATTCGTAATGAAAAATATATTTTTGTCATACGCCGCTTGTTTTCTTTCTTTAGAATTGAGGATTATAACAAATTAAAGGTTGCACAATTTGATCTATACCTGCGACTATTCTTAATTAGTTTGATCCGTTAAAACTCCAAGCCAAGTATCGACTCGGAACTTGTCACAATCTTCTTTACCCTTTTACACCCTAAGATCAGTATGCATATTCTCCATAATGTTCTCTGAACATTTACTAGGGTTCTGAAATAGAAAATTTGTCTAACAATCAAGAGTTTCTTTAGTTGCTGATCATTTCCTTTATTCTCATGACATTAATGTATGATTCAGCGGTGATATTGTAAGGAGAAATTAGATACTAGTCACTCTTAGGGGTTAAAGGGTTAAAGTGCCGCGGCAAGTCTTATGACTTTTTTCCCGACAGCTTTACAAAACTTTTTGCATGTCAGAACGAATATTCCCGATCGTACTTTTCCTTTCCAAAGCGCTTGGCTCGTTCAAAGTCTCTCAAGGAAGTGGTAGGCCATTCGTTTAAGATTTTTCACTTATGTTTCCTTTAGAGAGGATGAAGAACATCATTCCACCCTTTGTTCTCTCATTTACAGGAGAACATGATCCTCTCATGAATCCCTCTATAACCTATAAAACCTCGAATGAGTAATGATGTTACTGCATGAGATTAGTTTTCCGACACTGTAGATCACACTTTATGTCAGTTTAAGCTTTCATGTGTTAGACAAATCTGACATATTTTGAATAAGTTCAGTGTTGCGTGGTTCTGTTAATGTAAAAGCTTGCGTGAACTGACTATAGACACAAATATCAAAACTCCGACCACTCAAAAAATTTTGTGTTCTTGATAGCAACGAAAAAGGGATCAGTACTGACTATAGTTTGAAAGCCCTTCGTGAAAGCTTGAGTTGGGTTTTAGGAATTTCTCAGACTTTCCGTTTTCTCTTTATACTGTCATCTTGATTGATTGATTGATCTTGTTGATTGTTGAGCGCCCCGCGGCAGCACACGCATTTCGTCTCTCTAGTTTTTTGGCTGGGTTCAGCTTCCCACGGGCGCTTATTGTCCAAAACTCCACCGGAAAGCTTTTCTTAAGTGTCATCGTCTTCAAATGGCGCTAAATTACGGAAGGGTGACTTTATTTTCTATCCTTTCGACCATGTCCATCTCGCAACTATTGCCGGCCACTGCTAAAAATCTCATCATTACCACTCCTAGAACTTCGTGTAATTACTTTTTACCTAAAATCCACAAACCTAACAACCCAGGTCGACCCATCGTTTCTGCCTGCAGTTGTCCTACTGAACTTATTTCCAGCTATTTAGACAAAATTATGGCACCTATCGTCAAAACTTTACCGTCTTACATTAAGGACAGCCAACACGCACTTGAAATTTTTCGTGACTTTAGTTTCCTCGACCAAAACAAACTTATTTTCACCATGGATATAACATCTCTTTAATACTGTCATTCCCAATGACGAAGGTCTCCGGGCCCTCAAACAATTTTTCGATCAACGCACTGTTAAGGAACCTAGCTCTGAAACACTACTCCGTCTGGCCGAACTAGTACTCACGCTCAATTGCTTTTCATTCGGTGGCAACTACTACAAACAAACTAATGGCGTGACCATGGGTACTAAAATGGGACCCAGCTACGCCAATCTTTTTGTAGGTTTTATCGAACATCAATTTTTTAGCCAATACCACAGCCCAAAACCTGAACTCTACGGCCGCTACATTGGCGATTGCATCGGCGCTACCTCCTCTACCAAAGAGGAGCTCACTCAATTTATAACCGCCGTCAATTCCTTTCATCCGGCTCTTAAATATACCTGGGAAATTTCCGACACTTCTTTGGCTTTTCTAGACATCAAAATTTCAATTGAAGGCAACGGCTTATGTACTAGTGTTTACTACAAACCTACAGATTCACATAGTTACTTGTTGTATTCATCCTCACATCCATCACACGTCGAGAACTCCATACCTCTTTCACAGTTTCTCAGACTTCGTCGTTCATGTAGTGACGACTCTGATTTTTCCGAAAAAAAAAGGGGCAATGTGCCAGTTTTTCGATAAACGTGGCTATCCTGTTTCTGTCGTTCAAGCGGGCTACCACCGTGCCCAACAAATCGATCGACAGGCAGCACTACAAAAGGCCGAGAAGGAGAAAAGTGACCGCATTCCATTTACTCTTACATTTCACCCTCACAACCACGCAGTTAAATCTATCATTCTTAAAAATTTTAAATTAATCCAAAACGATTCAGAGACTGGCACTATCTTTTCGCAACCCCCACTTATTTCATTCAAACGTGACAAAAACACAGGCAACTTTTTAGTCAGGAGTTCATTTCAAACCAATGACCAATCTGGAACTTTTAAATGCGCTCGCTCACGATGCAAAACTTGTCCTTTCATTCACAACGTAGAGAAAATATCGGGACCCAAAAAATCCATTAAGATCATTGATCACTTTACGTGCACCTCCGCCAATGTTATTTTACTACATAACTTGCACTTATTGCAATAAGTTATACATCGGCGAAACAGGAAGACGACTGGGTGACCGATTCCGAGAACACCTTCGCGATGTGGAAAGAAATGACAAGGACGCATCCAAACTAGTCGCTAGACACTTTAATCTTCCTAATCATTCTAAACAGCATATGGCAGATTGCGGCCTTTCCTTACATCTAGGCAGTTCAGAAAGCCGTAAAACACTAGAACAAAAATTTATTTTCCAAATCGGCACCCTTAATCCCCATGGAATCAACGGGCGCTTTTCATTCAACTAATTTATTCCTGTTTTCTCGTCACCATATTCCCACCGATGGCGTAGCTCCACTTTCTGCATATAAACCCACACACAACCCACAATTCCTCTAATCGCTCTGACGAAGGGCTAACGCTCGAAACGTCAGCTTTTTTACCCTTTACGGTGGCTAATTTACGTTTTCAACCCAGTTGTTAACACTAAATTACCTGCTATACTCTCCCACCGACGCAGCACCACAGTTTCTTTAGAAACTTACCCCTTTATTCATTCGCAACCATTGAGCCCGGCAGTTTGGACAAGCCTGGTTTGGGCTGGCATTACCCGGGTGAAACCAACTCCCCGAGGAAGTCGGGCGGGGCGTTTGAATAGGAGAGCTATAACTACACTCGCATCAAATTCAAGTTCGGGGCAACCATCAGTTCTAATGAGTTATTCTGGGTTTTTGGAGTAAAATGTGAATAAAGTGACCGGTAATTTGCATTCTGAAGTCAGTGAATTAAATATTCACTATGACACCTGTCGCCGAACTACCAACTATATTGTTGTTGAACGTAGTCCATTGTTGCCAACACAAAAGGACCGTTCACCAATGCTAACTCTTTGCCATGCTAATGTGCTAGCTGCGAAGTCCAAAACTGCTTGTTTACGGGAATACATCAGCTCCACTGATATGGATATATTTGCGCTCACTGAAACCTGGTTAACAGGGAAGGATACTACAGCAAAACTTGAGATTTATTCCCCGGAATCTCATTCATTCATCCAGCAAGATCGGAGTGGGAGGCATGGTGGTGGAACTGGACTATTGTTCAAGAAAGCCATCGATGTGAAAAAGATTGCTGCAGGGGAGAAATTGTTGAGTTTTCAGAGTGGCGAGTTAGTTTTAACTCGCTAAGGGCTAAGCTAGTTGTTGTTTATCGCCCGCCGTATTCTGAGGCACACCCCATCACGCCTCGTGTGTTTCTTGAGGAGTTTGGCTCTTATCTCGAGACAATTATTCTA